>NC_056749.1:209026717-209329217 GCF_019279795.1 Protopterus annectens
GCTGCACAATCTAACTATCTGTTAGTCTTATATGTTTTACCTATAAACTTGCATGTTTCTCAAACCTGGGCTATCCTACCATCTGATGTCCGTCCCTTATTTGATTGAAGTTCATTTCTTTGTCACAATCCCCCACAAACAAAGTGACACCCTCAGCAAATGCCATCAACTCACTCCTGCTGTCTCTGAAAATCCACTATCAGGATTACTGCTGGGATACAATGCACAACAACTTCCTCTTTGTTTCATTCAAAATAACCTAGTTGATCAGTCAAACGCTCATCATCTTCCAAGGGATAGTGTTTTTTATATTCAAAAGCATTAGCTACTTTCTGCTTCACTTGGCGTGAGGAAGTAAACCCCATTGACTAATAGCCCTTCATGAAAGTAGCCTTGTTTTGCATCTCCAAATGGGTTTCATGCACATCTACAAGACACGACCTTTGACTACAGAAATAACATATTACACATTGTATTTTAGTTGGATTAGTCAGGGCATTAAAACTCCAAGCAATAAAGGTCATAAATCGTCATTAAGACTCTTGTCACTTATCCCATCTAACTGATACTTCTAACAGTTTGTCATATGGTGACAAACAGCTGAACATATTTGTAGCATAACACATGTTTAATAAACTAACAATATTCTCAGTACATTACCCAGATTTGCACAATCTTGAGCTCACCTTGTTAAAATTTCCCATCGTACTTCCATTTCCATTTTTTCCACATTCCAAGTACCATGTCTAGTATGACTGAATTATCATAATTACATAACATGCCCCCAAAAGTAAATAACAAAAAAGTTGCTGACTCTTATACCCAATAACACCAGTCAGGAGTGAATAGTAATTGTTTCCTAAAATTGTTCACAAATATTAAGACTTTTTACAGTAATACTATAATTGTATAGCCTATATAGCTATATATTTCATATCATAATCCTCTTGAAACAATTACTGTCAGTATGGTGGTGGTGCTGCGGTAGCGTTGTTGCCTCACAGTAAGGCGTTGTCCTGTTCGATTCTCAGTTAGAGCGTCTTCTGTGTGGAGACATGCGTGAATGGGCGTACCTTTATTTAAGGTTGTGCATCAGGGTCGGCAACTCAGCACGTAAAAATCTACTGCCAATCATTAGCGGACCGGAGTTTCACTGTGGCGACCTCTAACCGGGAAAAGCCGAAAGACATCTATATAAGACTCCTCACTGTTAACTTAGAGCAAAACTTGATGATCAGGTACTTTCAATCATCATCATCAGCCCCCTTTTTTCCCATTTTTTCTACATGGGGTCGGGGTATCATGTTAACTGTCGCCATCTCTCTCAATTCAGTACCGCACTCCTGCCTTCTTCAACATTTATGCCTTACTGTCGTAGATCTTCTTTCACACAATCCATCAACTTTTTTGCTGGATGTCCTCGCTTCCTTTTACCTTCTTCCTGTCTGTCCCAAATCTTCCTCACCAAATTGTGTTCTGCTTTTCTGCATGTGTCCAAACCACCGTAATCTCTTCTCTTTAATCTTTTCTGCAATTGCAGCTACTCAGGCTTCTGCTCTTATGTCCTCATTTCTTTGTCTGTCCCACAATGTGCATCTTACCACCCTTCTCAGGCATTTCAATTCATTCACCTCTAGCTTCTTCAACTGTTCTGCCTTTACTGTCCAGGTTTCTGTACCATACAGTAGTACTGTTTTATACATCTTACTTTTCAGCTTCTTTAGCATTCTTCTGTCACAGACTACACCTGACATTCTATGCCAGTTGGCTGCAGCTCTTCTCATTCTAGCTTTGACCTCTTCATTCAGACTTCCCTTTTCTTCAACCACCCCTCCCAGATACTTGAAGCTGTTTACCTATTCCACTGTCTTCCCTTCTATCTCTATTCTCCAGTTTGCTGCCATTATCACTGTCTTATCTGTGCTTAGTTTCATCCCATGCGCCTTTAGTTTTGCATTCCATTCTCCTATCCTTTGCTGAAGTTCTAGCTCATTGTCTTCCTGTAATGCCACATTGTCTGCATACAGTAACTTTGTTGATATGTCCTCTCCAACCTGTTTCCAAATGTAGTCCATTACCAGTATGTACAGAAGTGGGATCAGAGCTGAACCCTGGTGTACACCCACTCCCACTGGGAACCCCTCTGTGAGGTCAAACACTATTCATACTTGAGTCATTGGATTCTTGTACATAGCCTCCACTAATTTTACCAATGTTTCTGGAACTTCAAACCACCGCATCAGATCAGATCAACTTTCTTGGGACCTTGTCATATGCTTTCTCCAAGTCCAGGAATGCCCAGTTGGACTCTCTTCTCATCTCTAGCTTCTTCACAAGTAACTGTCTCACTGCAAATGTTGAGTCAATTGTGCTGCATCCAGATCTGAATCCAAACTGTTCATCTCCTATCTTACATTCTACTACTCTGTGTATTATCAATCACCACCTCCAGAACTTTGATGCAATATGATAGGAGTTTGATGTCCTCTTTCTTCTTGTACACTGGTACGAATATACTTATTCTCCAGTCATCTGTAATCTGCCTTTCTCTCCACACTGCTATGAGTACCCTCAGGAGCCATTTCTCCTCTATCTCACCAGCATCTTTATCATATCTGCTGTAACCTCATCTGAGCATGCTGCTTTCCCTGACTTTATTTTTCCTAGTGCTGTTCTTACTTCTTCTAGGGTTGTTTCCTCTTCTTCTCTCATCATAGGCTCTTTCTGGGGCAGAACAGTTTCTGTGGGATTTTCTTCATTCAGAAGCTGCTGGAAATACTCCTTCCGTATGCCTTTGATGTCCTGTGGACTGGTGAGCTGGTTGTTGCTGGCATCCCTTATGAAGGGTGTCTGACTATCTTCTTTATCTTTCTGTCTTTGCCTTGCAACCTGATATAGTTTATTTGTGCCACCGACTGAGTCACTTTCCAGAAGGTGGTAGAGTGCCTCTGATGCCCTATTCTTTACTATTGCAACTTCTTTCTTAGCTTCTTTGTTAGCCAGCCAGTATTCCTTCCTAGCTTGGTCAGTCTTTTCTGTCTCCCACTTCTTTCTGCACTCCTTCTTTCTCTTGATGACTTCCTCGACTTCTGCATTCCACCACCAGCTTTCCTTATGTACCTTATTTCGATACCCAGTTTGGCCACATATCTTTTCTGTAGTCCTAACACATGCTGTTCTTAGGCATTGCCATTCTTGTTCAACTCCACCTATTTCCTCCTCTTCTTGGGGTGCTAGAACCCTGAGTAATTCCTTGAACTGCTGCACTTTCTCTCCAGTCAACTTTCAGGTCTTCAGCCTGGTCTCTGTTGACTTTAGAGCCTTCTCTGACCACTGCTTGCAGCTGAGTGTGGCAACTAATAGTTTATGCTAAGCGTGGGCCAACTGTTTCACTGGGGATGACTTTGCAATCATGGATTCTATCCCAGTGCCTTTTCCTTACTAGGAGGAAGTCTTCCTGAGTTGCATGTTGGCTACTGTTGTATGTGATCTTGTGACTGTCTCTCTTTCTGAACCATGTGTTGGCTACTATTAAGCCATTTACCAGACAGAAGTCTAGAATGGCTTCTTGGCTTCTCCTTCTTCATTTCTGTTGCCCCGCTCATGTGGACCCAGGCAGTCCTCATATCCTGTTCTGTCTGTCCTGATATGTGCATTCAAGTCACCCATTATCAACACCAATTCATGTTGTCCTGCTATATCTAGTAGCTCCTGCAACTGCTGTATGAATGCACGGTTTTCCTCACTATTACAACCCTGCTGAGGGGCATAGGTTGAGATTATGAATACTGGCCTGTCATTACACTGGAGTCTGATTGCCATGAGTCTGTCACTAATTCTGATGATGTCCCTCACTGCCGTCTGAAGCATGTCACTCACCATAATTCCTACACCATTTCTAGCCAGTCCCCCTCCTGAGTAGTAGACTCTGGATCCCAAGCCAAGTGGCTTTTCTGCACTACCCTTCCATCTAGTCTCTTGGATACATAGAATGTCCAGACTCCTGCATATCATCATGTCATCTACTTCCAAGCTGCATCCTTTCAGTGAACCTACATTAAGCATAGCAATTCTCAGCTCATGTTTGGCAGGTTGGTTGGTTTTATGTCCAGCTTTTGCTCAACAGAGCTATCCCAGGTAATCCAGGCTGGGCAACTAGACACCATCCAACCAGTAGTTTATTGACCCAGGCTGCTGGGCTTTATGGCAGGCACACACTGGCGAATAGGGGCACATATACCCCTCCCACAGTTAGCATGGGCCCCTGGCGTAGGTAAGAGTAGGCCGGGTCCTCAACCCACTTATCACCGGTAACTACCTATTCCCATTTTGGCAGCATTAGTCAACATGACTGAATCACCTAGAGCCATATTTTACAGCATTGAGTGGCTAGCCCTGCCACAATGTGCAGTCTGTGATCCGTATTCTCTTATCTTGAAGATACTGTGCACCGCAGTAGATGCCAAAAATGGTTGGTCTGTACAAATCTTCCCCCCACAGGGCACCATGTAGAGTCTGTACTGCTGCCCACAGCTCCATTCATTGGTGAGTATGAGATGGAAACACTCAGCATGTTTTTCAGACATGGGAGGAACCCCACGGAGACTCAGGGAGAACATGCAAACTCCAAACAGGCATTGGTCCAAGGTCAGGATCGAACTTTCAGATATTAGCAGAATCTTACCTACAGTTTAATCTTAAATGAACCAAACTCCTCAGTGTACCTGGTGTTGAAAACAGATAAACATAGAAACAAAAGCAAAACCAATACCAGCCAGATAAGCAATACATGAGAAACTATAAAAGATAAAGCGCTTTCGTCCTATTATATGGACATCTTCAGAACCTGAATTAACCCATTAAGAATACAAGTTTAAAATTTATGAATGAAGGTACACTTCCACAAACACATCCAATGAACAAAGTACGCACCCACAAGTGCAGCCTATCAAAAAATGCTTGCATCACCATTTAGTTGCTATGTAAAAACCTATAGCAAAGCCGTCATTGTTAACCAAACTGTAATTCGTGTATAAGACACCCACAAAAGGAAAACTATTTAATCTCCAGGGCTCGTTTCTTTAACTAACTAGTAACTGAAATCATTTCATTGACCTCTGGTGTGTTTGTGGTGTCATACTTTAATTGACAATACATTTCTTTATGGAGCAAATGATTTTCCCAGTCATCATTAAATGATGATATTTTTATCTGCTCCAAAACTAAAAACAAAAACCTCTCAAACCTCTCACAGCACATAGTGTGCCTTGCCAAGACACTCTTATTATCTTTTTTACTGATGCTGTATTGGTGTTGATAAATCTGCTGCTTGAGGCTATTTTTAGTCTTGCCCAAATAAAATGTGGGACAAGTAGAACAAGTTGCCAGATAGATTAACCTCTGCGAGTTGCAGTTTAAAAAGGTACTGTCATCCCAAAACAAAATATTGTTTAATATGTGACCTGTTTTGTTCATATTAATGTATACACACTGGGAGCAGTGTTCACATTTCCTAGTATTGGGAACACCATAATCACGCATTGGTCTTTAAAGTAAATACTTCCTATTCAGTTTGTTTTTATATGTGAAGGTAGGTGAAGAATTAAACAAGTGACAGATACCACTGTAACATTGTAGAATTGACCAATTTTTCTTTACAATTTTTTCAATTTCCTTCAGATCCCCAGTGTAAAACACTACCATATTGTTAGATGCCCCAAAGTTTGTGTCAGTCTCGACAGCTGGAACAGGAGTTGCCAACCCATGTTTAATTATCGGTGCAAATCTCTCTTGTCTCCTCAACCAGACCTCCTGCCCAATAGTCTCAAGTAGGTCAGGGGATATCCCTAATCACCAAACATATACTTGATTGTCGCAAACTCCTCTAAACAATCACAGTCTTCAGAAGTTAGGCATGATGTATGCATGAGTTGACTTTTCACCACCCCTTTCTTCTGGTGATAGGGATGACAGCTGATAAAATACAGATAGGTGTTATAGTAAGTAGGTTTCCTATATACATGTGTAACCACCTTCTTTGTAAGTGATACATCCAAATATATAGCAGAATTACAATTAACTGTATAGGAAAGCCGTAAAAAACTTGAACTTGATTGAACATATTCCATAAAAAAGTTAAGTTGCTCCATAGTACCATTCCAAATGAATAAGAGATCATCAAGGTATCTATAATACACCAAGCAGTGTCAAAAAGAGGTGATTGAAATAACTCATGTAACTCCCATCTCAAAATTACAGTATTGGCGAACGATGGGGCACATGCTGCTCCCATTGCAATGCCCTGTTTCTGCTTGTAGAATTCACCATTGAAAGACAAGAAGTTGTTACTAAAAACTAGATCCATGAATTCACACATGAGATCCTTGTCTGTACAACTAAGGTGCCTATGCTCAGTCACTATTTCCCCAAACCAGTTCAAACCCACATCCTGGGGAATCACGGTGAAAAGGCTCTGCACATCACAAGTAACAAACATGGAATGCACATTAACTACTATATTTCTTAGCTTGTTTAACAAGTCCAAGGAATCCTTTAAAATGTGTGGAAATGGATTGAAGAAATGTTTCAATTTATAATCCACAAATGTTGCCAATGGCTCAGTAACTGACCCTCTTGCCACCACAATAGGGTGGAAAGGGTAATCCCTAAAATCAGTATGAATGTTAGGGATGCCAAAAATTTTTGGAATAACTGGGCTATCATCATGAAGGCAGTCATACAAGGACTTGGTTATGGAATCAAAAAGAAGAAATTCATCCAGTACAACTTTAATGGAATGGTATGCTAGGTTGATCTCATTTAAAGAGACAGTAGAATAAACATTACCATCATGTAATAAATTTAACATACATCCACAATAGTCAACCATATCGATAATAACAAGTCCATCACCTTTTTCTGGTTTCATGCAATGGATGTTATTGTTGTGAGATACACTTCTTTTTATATGTATTATAGCTTTTTAGAGTTGTAACATATATACATTTTCTATGTACATTGTATATATTTTATGTGGATATATATATTGTTTTGTGTTGTATATTTTTAGAATACTGAAGTGCTTTAAGTACATTAGATGTATTTTTATCAGAATACATGGGATCCAACATGTTGTTTTTGATCGTGCAGTATATGACTTTAAGAAGAGAATGCATGGAGCAGGTGCTTTCAGTTAATGACTGATAGTAACAGTATGTAAGTGGAAGCTCCATTTCAAATATGTATACGTCTGAGGAAGCAGTGGGACACACTGCGAAAGCGCTTATGTTTTATTCTCTGTTCTTTGTCAAATAAATAGTATCTCTGTTGAAGCCATTGGTTGGACTTGCATCCCACTTTTTTGTTGTTGATATATTCTATATATTTTTTGGTTTGCAAGCCTTTATCCAGATTTACAAGGAACTTCTTGTCTGGATTATCACTATATATACTGTAGCTTACTGGGAATTTTGTATATCTTTAGATAAATTCAAAAACATTTATCTTGTTTACATTATCCAGTTCCTTTCTTTTTTTTCTCTTTTACACTAATTTATTTAATTTGTTTCTTTCTCTTGCTTTTTTCCCAATAAAATTAATTTTCCCTTTAACTATTTTCCAATTTATATCTTCCTCATCACTTATTTTAGAGACTTCTTCAATAATATCTTTGGTTTGTTGATCTCTGATTTTATCTTTATTTCTGGTCTGATCTTGCTTCCCTGCTTCCTGTCTATCTTTTATTGCTACTGTATTTTCCTCACATTTATTTTCTTCTTCTTCATCCTTTCGCTTACAGTTCAATCTGTTCATAATTGCCCAATTTTGTTACATTTATAACATTTCAGTTCACATTTATTTTTTGCATTGTGACCTGTTTTCCTTTTATCACAGTTACTTATCAAATGATCATTCTTTCCACAGATAAGGCATGTTTTGGGTTGACACCAATATTTTACAACAGCATTATTTCCTTCTACACTTAAATAGGAATATGAACAATTTTCTCTTTTTCAATTTTCAGTACAAAGTGACAGCCACTTTATCCAGTCCATACTTCTCAGTTATCATAAACTTTACTAATGTCCATAACCTCTTTACATAGTTTACTTAAATGTTTCTTTAAAGACTCTTTTTCAACTTCAGTTCAAAGCTGAGCATGTATTCTATGTCTTGTTTCCCTGTGAAATGCTTTAACCACATATATATTCCAGGGATTACCTTTCTTTTTCTTTTCCTATTCTTTCAAAAAATAACTTCCATGACATTACCAGTCTCAAATATAATGTCACAAAATGCCTCTTTAATGAATAAGAATGAAATATTTATACCTAATGGCAGCATCAAATTATCCCAAATGCCATATATATCAATTTCTTTTTTTTCTCTTTATTCTGGATTCTTACAATGAATTTATTTTGATTGTTGACATCACCTTCCTTCTGTTCTTCTCTCACCCACTTCCCTGCCTTGTTCTTAACAGACTCAGCATATGATTTCTTTTGTAGACCGTCTTCTCTCAGAATGACTTCAAATTCCTCTGAATGGATTTTATCAATAGTTTCACATAGTTTCCACTCTCTAGTTCACTCTGTGTTAACAGTTCACCCAAAATGTAATCCTATAACCCTCCTGAATGGAGGGTTGTAATAATGCATCCATCATTTCATAAATCATTTGCTTACACTGAAACAAACAAGTTTTGTTGAACTAACTCCTCTAAATCATGTAACAATTCCATCACAGCACTGGCATTTGCCTTTGTGCTATCTGCCATCTTTCATTCCTTGAATGCCATTCTCCCACTTGCCACTGCACTAGGACTGTAAAAAACACTCTACTAATGAGTAGGGGGAGTTCAATGATGCGCATGCCAAATGTCCCCTAGTAATATCAATAGCACCTCCGGCTCCTCTGAAAAGAGGCTACTAGCCTAGTGTGACTAACCCAGTCAATAAATGATAAATAAAATAAATAAAGTCCATCAGAAAATCCATTACTGGCCAAAAGTACCTCCAGTGCACCATGTCAGGAAAGCTTTTTCAACATTTGTTTCTAACAGCACAAGGGACCCCTTTTTTCTTTCCACTTCTGAGTGGCTAATATTAGTTTTTGCTATATTATCAAATGTTTGCCTTCCTTTGACCACCTTATCTGTGTTGCCTTATGGTGTACTTCCAAGTTTGGCACTATCAATACCCCCCATTCTTTGGAAAGATTATCTTTTCCCATTCCATCTATGGTCTCTTTCCATCCCAGACATACCTCATTATCATTATACGTCTCAATCTCTTAGTGCAGGAAATGTGGGCAAAGCCAAAACTAATGGGGGTGGGATACAAAGGAGCAAACAAGGACAGATTTTAAATACTGCTCATATAAACTTAGAACATTGCTAAAATAACATGTTTAGTGACTCCAATCTTCAATTATTTGCCAGAAAACCACATATTTTAAGAGTAGAAGACCAAAATGTGGCAAAAATCTTGACAGTCTGTGAGAATCTGAACAATTTAGAGGTATGATTATTAACCCTCTTAATTAGAGCTAGCATTCCCTTTCTGATTCATAATAAAGGCCTGTCCTATGTAGAGTACAAGGAGCACTATAAACATTTTCACTGCCAGTATTCTGTGATCTAGTTCATCTTTCACCACTTTCGATCATTTAATCTTCATGCTAATCTTTTCTATTCACCTCCCTGCTTGACTCTCACTTCACAATTCTTTTACAATCCACATTCCCAAGCATTTCAGCCTATAGCACCTCCCATAAATTAGGATATTTTTATATTAAAATCTTTGTGGGTACATAATTCATACAAATTGCTTTTGTTGTTTCTTTTACTTTATAGCCTGATATCCTTTGAGATTGACACAATAAGTTAAATAATTTTGTACATCTTGGTTAGTGACAGTTAAGTACGTTATCATATCACTGGCAGACACTGTTTGCTGTTCACAATCAAAGCCTTCCCATACTTTTATATTAGATTGCCATATTCACTGTGCTAAACATTTTACATAAAAGGCAAACAGCAGCAGAGAGAGTGGGCAGCACTGTTGTGACTCTACCAATTATGAAATCTGAGATGACTCCACCATTTCTTTTAATTACTAGTGTTTTTGTAAATTGCTTGCATCAGTAAAATAAAGTCCATTGGAAAATCCATTTCATATATTACTCCCCTGAGGTACCTCCAATGTACCATACTGAAAATGTTTTCATCATTTCAAACCAACAACATAAGGGACTGCTTTTCTCTTTCCACTTCTGAGTGTTTCATATTAGTTTTCATTATATTGTCAAATGTTTGTTTTCCTTTCACAAAACCATGTTGATCCAAAGTGATGACTCTAGAGAAGACTTTAACCAATCTTTTCATGAGAATTTCTGCAAATATTTTGTAATCATCATTTAATACTGCATTTGGGTGGTATGATCCTGAACACAATGAATCCCTTATCTCCTTTACTATTACTGTTATTACCTCTTTTTTCCCCAGGACTCAGTGATTTCCTTCTTTCCAATTAGTGTGCTGAAAAATTGTCACACCAGTTTAATTTTTATTTTGCATTCTCTGCATAGATCTTTTAAAACCCCAACCCACCCTGGTGACTTCCCTTCCTCTTAAGTCATCTGTTCTTTTATTTCCTGTTCCATCAAAAGTCTTACTAATATTTCTGTCTCTCTGAAAGTTATTTGAGGAAGATCTCTTTCTTGTAGAAATTCTCCTAACTTTATTGTCCAATCTTCACCATCTTCTTGTAACAAATATAAATTACTATAATATTCTGGTAATCTAGGTCTCTAAACACTTTTCCTCTTCTTTCATCTCTTACTTTTCCTGTATTCCTCTCCATCTTTTGCTGCCTTAATTTACTAACCAACAGTTTCCTCTGTTTGGATGTGTTGGCAAAAAAATGTTGCTTAAACACTGATTGTTGCTTTTCCAGCAAATACCTTAAATGTCTATTCAATCTATCTTCTATCTTCTCTCACTCTTCTCTTTTAGTTTCAGTTATGAAACTCCCACTTTGCTGTAGATCTTTTATTTTCCTTAATCTATATTCTTCAAACCAAATCCCCTCCCTTCAGCTTTTTCTTTCCTTCTCCTGCAGTTTTCTCTGATTACCTTTTCAGCATCTTCTCAAGCTATGGTTATCTTGTTCTGGTTTTCCTGTGCTTAGCATGACTCTTCCTCTACCAATTTTAACATCTTGATCATATATATATATATATATATATATATATATATGTATATATATATATATATATATATATATATATATATATATATATATATGTACTTCACCCAACTGGCACATAATCTCCAGTTTCTGACCCTTTTTACTAGTTGAGAGGTTCTCACATCTATCATCACTACAGCATAGTCAGACAGAGTGCTTGGATATGTGTGGTAGATCTTTTTCTTACTCATGTTATCTAGACAAATATATAGCCCATCAAATCTTGACAACCTTAATGATTTTCCTGAAAATGATGTATACCTATATCTCCTCCCCGCATTTCAGATATATCATGCAATCTGTGCATTTTAAAAAAAAAAATTCTCCACAACCTACCTTCCCACATTACTATCCTTTCTCTCAGGACCCTTCTCACATTTTGTGTTGTAGCTAGGTTGTGATCCACCCACAACTAAAAAAATTTATTGGTGAAAGTCTGTTATTTCTCATATCCAGAACAGTTTCTCCTTGGTTGCTCTTTGTGGGATATATATGTTCCTAGTGTTATTCTTTTATTCTCCCAATTGCCCTACAGTAGTACATATCTCCCTCAGTCATCTATTCTTTGTTTCTCTTTTATAACTCATACATCTCCCTTTTGGCAAAGTGATAACTCCTCTTTCTTCTTTCCCATGTTGCCACTTGATAGCCTCCCTGAAACCTTTCTGAATTCATTCATCATGTTCCTCTTTCTTTAAATGGGTCTCCTGTAATATTCCAGTATGTATTCTCCAATATCTTATATATTCCAATATTTTACTCATCTTTCCTTGTCTGTGAGACCATTCACATTCTATGCAAATGATTTTGTTGCATAGCCTGGTTATTACGCCTCTCTCTTTTTTGTCATTCTAGTGTGCTGGGTAGCAGAATTTAGTGTCTTTCTATTCCATAGCTTCATTTTTCTAGCTTTCTGTAGTCTTTCTAGTCTTTTTTTTCTCTAGTTATTCTTCTCTGCAATGTTAAACATTTTGTGTCAAAAAATAAGCCCTTTTAACACAAGCTATAAACTGTATAACTACCCCCACACGCACACACACACACAAACACACACACACACACACACACACACACACACACACACACACACACACACACACACACACGCACACGCACACACACATACACACACACACACACCACACACTAAGCCTGTGATCTTTTATGATGCTTGTGCTTCTCACCACTCTTATCTGCTCACTGGCACCCCCCTGCCACTGGAGACCAGCAGTATAATACACTTCTTGTTTCTGGTTCCATAATCTGTGCACTTTGCTTCTTTTTCCTCTTGTTGACTTTCCTAACTTTTTGGTGGTCCTTTTTACAAACCAAGCTCTTGAATTCCCCTTTATATTAAATTGTTAGCTTGTTGTTTTACTTTACATTTCCCCTCTTCTGTTATCTCAATCCTGCTAAACTCTTCACCTTTTTTTTCCTTTAAGCATTTTTTGCCCCTGTTTTAACGCTATCTTTGTTAATGTTCTCCTGTCCTACTAGTTATATATATTTTTTTATCTCCCCTTCATTTTTATTCTTACATATAAATATTCTCATTAAACCTGCATGGCTCACTGTCACTTCTTTTGGTGCATGTGTTTACTTTCTCCCTGCAGTCTTTACTTTTTTCAGTCCCTCTTTAACATTTTTACTTGTATTTACATGGCAAGCTTTTGATTCATTTTCCTTTAAAGTAATTTTAATATTTATCTGTTCATTGCCTTTCAGTTCTTTTATTAGCAACACGGTTGTGTCTTTTTAATGTAGCATTTTTTATAACAAATTATATTAATTTCCAAAATTATTACAATATGTTATGTTCAGTCCTTCAATTTTAATTTGGTTCTAATAACTGTTTACTATGTAGTGGAGTTCCTTTCTGTAAAACATGATTCCACTATTGCATGTAGACTGCACACTGCTTACTTCTGTGAATTTACTCAAAGGAAGGATTTTTTTTTTATGCATGAAACAAACACCAGAGAAACAGAAAAAGGGAATATAAAACAATATTTCCATTTTCTCTGGGTCCCAGAAACACTTTTCAAGTCCCACTTCAGATTGTCACCAGCCTGGAATTAGGTGTCATATTTTTCAATCCCTTCTATCAAGCCACTCATTTCCACTTATGATTGTCCATACAGTATGTCTTCTCTATTTTTCTTAGTATGCTTCTCCACATTTCTTTGCTTTTCTGGCATTGTTTTTTTAATGGGAAAAGGTTTTACTGGCTGTCTTTCTACTAACCTCTTTGTGTTTTGCTAGCTGTCTCTTCTTTTCTGCCCTTCCTGCTGTCTCTATCAAGACTTCTTTAATTCTGATACAGCTGTCAAGGAAAGAGTTCACTCCCAAATAGAAAAAAAGAAAAAAAAATTAAATACAGCTGGGTACATTAGCTTGAACTGCAAGTTTATTTGCCTGCATACTTTAAAGTAAGGAGTATACATACCTTTTTTGAGTCCAGTCCCTAAGGAATACTCTTGTTCCACAAACACTCTCTGCTCCACTATTAGCAGGGTTTTCTTGTAGTTGATTCCTTAGGTTGGTATGTCTGCTACTTTATAATAATAGGGCCTGGGCCTCAGGAAGCAGGTCCCTGTAAATAGTTTACTTATCTTCCTCTTCCTCAAGCTCTTTTAGGTGAAAGTGCTCAGTTTGGAACTAGACTTTTCACTGCCTTCCTCCCTCAGGCACACACTTGCTGCCAACTATCCTCGTCTCCTCCAAAAGTCATCATAATTAACAACATTAAACACAAGCCAAAACCAAGATGGAATACACACATCAGAACCATTGAGAGCCCCCCAAGAGTGACCCTCGACTCTCAGTGGACCTAATGGACTTGAGCTTAGTGGTAAAATACTGAACAATGAATTTGTATTCGTCAGAAGAACAAGGCTTCTGGAAGGCAGGGCAGGGTGTCTGCTAAGCCTATCCACCACCTGGAAGAGTGCTGTAGATCAATTCAGTATTGCCCAGATTTCTTGAGAGAATAGTGTGACTTCTTCCAGGTAAACTTGACCTAATACATGGAATAATGCTCATCCAGTAGAAGTTATTATTCAGGAGGCAAGAAAGATGCCACCTGTGTGCTAACCTTTGTCCATCCTTTTTAAAGCTTGGAGCTCCAGAATATACCATGGTTCATATGGCACGGGATGGGTAGAATATAGACAGCTTAATATGAGGAAACTAAGAGAAGCTGTCATGGCCATATTGTAAACTTCAACAGCCTCATCAGCATCAATGGTAATGTTGATGTGATATGGAAATTAGTAACTAAGATTACTCAGATTTTTACAAATTTGGTACAATGGGACTACCTAAGGTAAATTTATTTAAAACTAAAGAAGGCTGTGATTAAACTATGTGACAGGATCCAATAGCAAGTCGGTGATCTCAACACTATGCTGGAATATCCGCTGCAATGTCTACACATGTTTATGGGTAGCTGAGGTGTCCATCGAGCTAACCTGAATCCCCTCAAAATGCATAGGAATTCTTTAATATGAGTTAGTACCCAGTTAACAGAAGACTTGACAATTTCAGACAAGTATTTCTTGCACTGACTGGTGAATAGTGGGCAAGGTATTATTGAATGTTTGTTCCTGCTGCCGTGACATATGAAAAGGAGCTGGTAGTTCCAACTGAAATCATCTTCAACCCAATGATGGTGTGAGAATAGATGACAAGCCTACCACTAGATTTCCAAGTCTGTAGAGCTGCAGAACCAAAAACCCAGTCAGCATAATAGCTGTGAAAAGGCCCAAAGCTGGCACTGAGACAAGTTTTGATAACAAGTATACTAATAAAATAATAGACTTTTTTATGACATGCTTGATATTGTCTGTGCCTCCTATCAGTACCCAACCTTCTACAACTAGCAACAGTGCTAGACAGTAACCAGTGAAGGAAAAAGGCCTTAAAGCAAATAGAAGGCTTCTGTTATATACAAACCCATGGTCTACAGAAGTGAAGAAACATCTTAAGAAAATAGTAAAACTGAACATATATATGATTAAACCAAGGTTAAGAATAAATCTCAGCACTGATTATGCAATCTAATTCAGTAACTACAGAATGCAATCATGAAAAGGCCCTCTTAGGAGCATAGAAGCCTGAGGCACAGCTAAAGCAGTAGTCATAAAAATAAATACAATCTGAGAGAAGAGACTAGCAATAAATATGATAAAATAGTTGAAACCAATAAGCACCAGCAGTATGTAACTACAAATTTATGTTGTCCAGGAGTTCAAAGCAAATGTCACCCTAGGCTGAAAGTAACAAATTTGAAACTCAAAATTATACGGGTTTGTTTGTCTGTTTGTTTACCTGTTTGTTTTTTTAGTTTTTATTAATCTGTTGACCATATAATCTCGCTAAGCACAAGCGCCATTTATCAGGGATGTCCAAATATCATTGTGTGATAACATGACTTGTTCATAGTCACACAGTCTGCAAGTGGAGTATGAATCGAACCCAGGACTATAAGACGTATGTTAGTAAGTCAGAGTGTTAAGACTCTAAGCTAAACACCAAAGTTATATCATCTGTTCTGGCAGTTAGCACAGAGGATTAAGGCTGTTAGCTGTTAATGGACTGCTTTCTGTCATCCTGGATTTGGCTCCTTCATATACCAACAGAGTCACTTACCAGATAATACTTTGGGGCAAATGGGAAACTGGATTAGGCTCTTCACTGGTTAACTGAACTACATTATCTCTGGACTTCTTCACAGTGCTGTAGAATTTAAATGTCAGATAACTCTAGCCAAAGCAGATTACATTTCTTAATGATGTTTCTTATCCATTTCTGCCACCTTAATTTTTAACAGGTAACTTTTGATGAGTTTTTTTCTATATCACAAGGGAGATGGTTATTTCCTAAACTTCCTGGACTCTATATAGGAATCAGACAAGGTCATATATATGTTTCTCTGGCCCTGTATTGCAAGCAGGCATTACAGAAAAACATTTTCTTAAAACTGTAGTATCGCCTATAATAGACAAGTACAAGCAAAGATGTGACTACTGAATTAAATGGACAGTAGTCCATGACAAACTATGTATTGGGCAGCTGCAATCAGTCAGCAGACAACCTTACATCTCGCTGTGCGAAATGTCTAGTCTGTTAATACATGTACTGGGAAAAGTATCGTAGGTGTAAACAATTTATTTAATAATCTCTACTCCAGATTTTTTAATGAAGTCATTCTGTTGAAAAAAGAAAAAAAATGATAGTTTCAGCATACAGGTAAAAATTATATTATTAAAAACAGACAAATGTGCTTTTTGTGCCGACAATAATGATAATATTATGTCAATAACAATTCTTCAGCTTTTGCTTTGTTCTCCGTATTATTAAATCCTTTATTAATGTTGAGAATAGCATGAATTTTGAAGGCAGTGTGCTATATTTGCTCTCTGTCTCAAAGTTATTTGTAAGATTAGAGCAGTCTGTAATCAAGGCAAATTCTCTAGAGCTGTGTTTGTAAATATTCACACAGCCTTTCATGTGGCAGCCCATTCTATCTTATAATCTAAGCTTCAGTCCCATGGGCTGCTGCCACCTGTTTCTGCATAACTTGTGTAATGTGAGCATCAAAGTTTTATAGCATGCACCATAAAGTTTGCATTTTATGCTGGACAAGCAAATACACTTTCATGCCATTCTTTATTCTGTGTGGTTTGCACTAAATAATTGGTTTGAAGTGGACCAAGGTTTGAAATTTTGTACTAAGAAATAATGTTATTATATCACATACAGGTGTTGCATTGGACTTTGCTATTATATTACAAACAGGAGTTGTACTAAAGTTTGCTATGCTGATAAGGGTGTGCTAGTTGCTGAGTTTTCAATGTTTTCAAAGAAAAGATTTTTGTCCCATGGGTCCTTTGCTTAAAGCAAATGTCCTGCTCTTAATACTTTGTCCTAATTTCCAAAACAAGAGCTCAGTCTTCATCTGAGGATTAGAACTTGTGTAATAATTTAGAGGACAGCACAATATTTCCATTTTCTTTCTTCTTATTTTTTTCTATCTTTCTTAGTATATAGTTTTGATAAATTTCATCCAATTGGTATTTGCTGTGCTATTTTTATATTTTAGAATTCATGATGTTTTGTTGGCAACATTTATCGTTCAGTTTAATGATTGTTAGAGAAACTATGGCTAGTTTAATTCAGTAACATTATCTCTGAAATGGTTACAGTTAAATTAGAAGTAGCACAGTCATCCATTTGGGGACTCTCCTTTATTCATCTTTTGTGTCAGACTTTCACCTATGATCTTGGCTTAGAATATCATTACCGAATACCGAGATAACCTCATGCTTTCTCCTCTAAACTCTATCAAATGAATTAGACAGCTTTCATTTATTGCTTCAGCTAACAAGCTGTCCCTAAATTCTAGATGTTAGGCTATATATTTTAACATCATGCTAGAACAGAAATTCGTTTTTTAAGCAAATGTGATGTACACTAAGAACAGACTTTTGGGGTTGTAAGTATATGAGGATATAAAAATGTTTAATTATGTTTACTTGATAGGGCTGAATGTTACTTGTTAAAATATGCTTATTGTTTGGTTATTTATGGTTTAATAAAGTTCTGTTTTTTTTTTTTCAATAAAAATGCACACATCCTGTGTGCACTGTCAGGTCTCAACTCTGGTTCAGTGATGTTAATGAATTTCTCTGTATAATTTTACTCACTGTAAAACAATCTATTTCTGCTGTATCATCTCTTGTTGTTTGTAGAAAATATGTTATTTTTCCTTGCAGTTTTCACTTGTTTCTTTTATCCACAGCATAAAATTTGACTCATGGCAGATGTCACCTATAACCACATATATTGTTTTGTTCTGACTCACTTTACTTCTGCTCATACAACCCCATCCTTATTTACTATAGAAATTAATTTGATTATCAGCCTTCTGAATCCATTAGGAGAGATATTACATTGCAATATTCTTCTACAGCATATAGGCTTTTTCTTTCCACCCACCCTACTTGCTAACAGTCAACATGGTTTGAAAGCAGATCAAAAAGCATTAACTACTCTGGTGGGCTACATGTTTAAAAATGTGACAGAAGCCTGGATTTCTCTAAAGCTTTCACTATAATGAATCATCCCCTTCTCGTATATAGGTCACCCAACCTGGGCTGTAGTTTAACTGTGATAAAATGGGTCAGAAGCTACCTAACAAAAATCTCACATGCTCTAGACTAGAGAGATATTTATCTCAGAACTACTTACTTGTCTACTTTGATATCGATCGGAGTTTATTTTTGAGCCCAGTAGTGCTTTTGCTTTTTACTGACCATATGCATTTGCATTCAGATCTCATTCTTCTATTAAAGTACAGTGGTGGATTTATGCTGTGGGGCAGGGGTGTATGCCCCCTCCTTTTGATACTTTGATCTGACCATACTAGTATACCTGCTGCAGACTATTTCATTTCATTTTTAGATATTTCCAGGCTTTTTTACTCCTTCTCATAATGCAGGATAGACTGCACTGCCTATGATGCAGCTGGCACATGGGTGAACCACAAAGAGCAGAGAGCCCAGAGAGTTTAAAGAAAAAAATGAAGTGCTATGTGGATCTAACTGACGTCTCAACTATACTGTTTTCTTTGGTAGAGTCAGTTTTGTAGCCTTGCAAATCTTTGTTGTATGAATTACTGATTGGTCCTCCCTTTTCATGATTGAAAGAGAGCAGCCAGTGTTATAATTTTAAAACATGTTTTTTTTCCCTTCATAACATTTAATAAAAAAAAATCAACCCCACAGCTCTGCTTTTTTCATGGCTCCTAGAGACACATAATTTTGACCTGGTTGCTGTCACACGATTGGAGAGGAGAACTCAGCTGTCTTGCTCCAGCTATATTATTGGTTGATCCAGGTTGCATGCATTAAGACTGCTGCTGCTAAATAGTATCAGAACTGATGTTCAACCTAAAGTATTTTTCTGTTTACTTTTTCAAAAACTGAAAGCATTCACTTGAGTTTTTACTACTCCTAGAAAGAGAAACTAGGTGATTGGCATTTTTATATTAAAAAATATGAGAAAAAGGGTTATCCATTTCAAGCAGTTTGTCTTTCTTTCTCTCTCTGTTGTTAATCCCCCCAACACACCAATACAAACACACGCACACATGCACACGTACCTTCATAACATAGCAGCGAGACACTAAAAAAAGTTACTACACAGTAGATAAATACAGTATTAAAGTAGGCAGCAGGTAATAGAAAAGTGCAGTAAATAGTATAAGTAAGTAAAAAAGAGGCAATTTATTATTTTTGGAAGCTCAGAAGCCTCTAGTCATCTGGTATCTTAGCTCAGAGTTGTGGCTGGTAGCTCACCTCAGTTCAGCTCGGTACAAAGAATTCTCTCTACTCCATGAATATGGTAATAAGACATGGGTAGTCATCCTGTGTGTCCTATTGTTTTGAAGTGTAAGAACTTATCATTAGATACAAAGATTAACTAATTGTAGTACTTTTGCAGCAATCTGTAATTATTTGTCTACAGACTACTGGAATGTGCAGATGCAAAGGTCTTCAGGAATGTTTTTTTATTTTGCAGGTATGTCTTTTATTTTAGTTTCTGGTAGAAATCCAGATATAATTGTGGGTAGTGGCAAAAGTAGACACTACCCATTGCAAAAATCACCATTTTTTTAGTGTACTTTTACCACAATTGACCGGAGAGTGGCTGACAAAATCATCTCCAGCCCTACACCAGAAACTTTACTGTGGGTATTTTTTTACATCTTCTGGTGATCATTGTTGATCAGCAGAAGTGGTTAACTATTTGGGAGACAGCTGGTGGATGAAAGAAAAGGAAAGGAAGTGTTCATTGGTGTGATTTGACCGTAGGAATGGAGATAATGTAGGTGTGTGAAAACACCAAGTTGAAAAATACTTGCTGAGGTTTTTTTTCACTTCTCAGAAAACCATGCAAAGTTGTAGGCAGTGGTGGTAGTACACACCATATATTTGCACTTATTTATTTTTATTTATTTTTTACAGTAATTGATATGGACAGCTGGATGCTGCATAGCAACAAGTGGAAATACATAACCAAGGCTTTTATCTCATTCACATACGACATGAGAGGTGGTTGACATAAATATATGCCTGATTATGTGTGTATGTGTTAGGAGGTGGAGGGCAAGTTGTTTCTGAAAGCAAAGGGCACTTACATGACAACTAAAAAAAACAATTATGGCAAATGGGGGCATGTATACATTTCTAAGAGCAAGTAGTTGAAATAAATTACTAAGCTGCATTTCTTGCTGTGTTTCTTTCACTTCCCTTTCATTCAGACATCAGAGGTACACAAAAAGCTGGTATCTTTTTGGGGTAGGGAGTGAGGAGGCATGCTGTATATGAAAGCACAAGATTGTTACATGATCACTGCAGAATAAGCATGATGCGGCTTGTTGGAGTTGGAGATCAGTATACTTGTAACAGCTGAAATATTGTACTACTACCCTAATATATTTTCCTTCATTGAGATGTTGGAAGAATACAGAATGTGGGTATCCTTTTCTGAGGGGAGCAGGTAATGTAAAAAAGCAAATGGCATTAAGAGAATTGCTTCTGAATGATTATTGATATTGTTTGTTGAGAGGGCAGCATCTGCCATTAAGCAATACGGCCAAATATGTGATTCCTTCACAGGCAAAGGTAATGTGCCCTCTCAGAAGGAGCACATTCCACTGGGACAGAGTGTGTGTGTGTGTGTGTGTGTGTGTGTGTGTGTGTGTGTGTGTGTGTGTGTGTGTGTGTGTGTGTGTGTCTGTGTGTGTGTGTCTGTGTGTGTGGTTTGTAACCAAATATCTTAGGGAATTGTCATATGACTTCTGTTTTACAGCTAGTAAATCCAGCATTTCAGAGGGCTGCCTTTACCACCACCTGGCCCAACGCTCGGTTTCTGTCTGGGTGCTATTTGACCCTTGCACTAAAAGCTAAACAAGAGCTATGTTAGCAATTGTGTACTAAGTTCTTATTATGTCAGAAGTCAAAGTCCTATGTATTTCATTGCTTTGGTTTGTGAAGTAGAGCGGTTGGCTTGTTCTTTGGGGGCCTTGCCCCTTTAGTGGTGTGTCAGCTGTTCCTTGTCAGTGGCTTTGTGGAGGGTTCTTCGGTTCTCTCTGGCCCTTTTTAGACTTTGGGTCAGATCTTGACTCTATGGTAGAGTATATGTTGGTTGTAGTTGTGGCGCCCTGGATGGGCAACATTCAAGTCAGCTGGGAGAGTTGTTGGTTTGTGTGGCCAATGGTATGATATGATGTTGTTCCTTCCCCTTATAGGAGTGGGGTGTGAACTACTATATCCCCTTGCTTGTGAGGGGAAAGAACCATGGGGCTTTTATTTTGTGATTCTTGTTTGTCTGCAGCCACAGTTCAGAAAAGGGCCTTTCAGGAGAATTGGGTGTACAGCATAACTCTCATATATCCCTGCTTTGTCAGGGATGTCCCATATATTGACACACATTTTAGTCTGTCCCTTGTAATCCCTCATAACATGTTGATTTTTGGAGTTAAGGTGGTGCATTATATTGAAGAAATAATGATAATAATTAGAGCTACAGACTTCCTTTACTTCTGAAAATGTATGTTAATTCAACTTGCTTATTTTAAAATGCTTTTGGTTAATTACTAATATTATACAAGTGTTCCTGTCTTTCCCTGATTATCTTGGATTTCTTTCTTCTACTGTTATGATTTGTCCACAACTGGTTGAGAGATATGGTGTAGAATGTGCTTAAGTGTTTTGCTCTTCTTAAAAAATGATATGTTCTAGAATGCTGCTGCAGCAGCTGGACACCCAGAATGTCAGCAAACCATGCTGTCAAGTAATCAATAACTTATAAGCTACTTTCCTTTTCATTTAAGTTTCAGAGGAACCATGCAGCCTTAGAAACCTATGCCATTTAATTTTGGTTTAGCAGACAGCAATAATATTACAATCTAGTGATGGGCAGCTAATGCTGACTACATATAGATATAGATATACATGTATACTTCATTAATATTGTGTTCATTCCTTAGATTTGTGAAGACATTTTTTTATTGTTTTTTTATTTTGTCTATCAGTTAAGGACTCATGAGCATACAGTTTGGCAGTCTAAGCTAATTGTTGCTTTTGTTTCAGGTTCCTCATGGATCCAGTTCTTAAAAGAAAGATGGCAGTGGAAAAATTCCTGGCAGCTTGCAAGGTTCACAAGGCTTATTACTTTAACTAGAAGCATCCCAAATCCAAGATCAGGGTTCAGCCAACAGGAAAAGAGTGTTGTCAGTTAATGCTGATAAATCAGCTTTTGGGGTCACCCCTGCCAAGAAGTCAAAGCAAAGAACTAAAAAAGATTTTCCCACTGCTGTGGACAATCCAGTAATGGTGGCTGAAGGCATGATGGACCCAGAAGGTAATGAAGTTGGGGGGTGTCAGAGCTGGGACTCCTGGTTAGGGATTAAACAGTAGATGAGTTTTTGGATGAGTTTATTAGTTCTCTTCCAGAGGAGGACAAGGCTAGGTTATTTGATCTAACTGTAGATAGATGTTTTACAATCGCACCCTCCCCATCCCTTAGTCAAGAATGGGTAGCTGCCATTGCACAACCCCTCCCGGCACAACTAGCAGCTCCATTCATTAATGTTGAACATGCCATCCCTTCAAATGTGAATAACCTCCCAGATCCAGCTTCCAACATCATGTAGCCTTTATCCTTCATGGCTATTTCCATTGATAGCATTACATTGTCTCAGAGCTCCCACTCACGGCCCATGTCCCAGCTACTGTCAAAAACAAAATTCTTAGAGGGGAATTTGTAGACATATTTGATTTAGTGGACAAGGACGGTATCCATTGTATCATAGATGCTGAGAACCCCCAGAGTTAAGGACTTAATGGCTGCTCTGGCGGCCTCAGGAAAAAGTCCTCCAATAAAGCAGTATCAAGAACTTGAGAGAATTAGGTTTTAGATTTCATGATATTCATAGGCATAATTGTTGAAAAGGGCTCTGAGTAGGCATTATCCCTCTTTGCGTATTTGTGGCAGTTAGTGAGGCACATCACATCAGGGAAGGTTCTGCTTGGTCAGTGTACAGCCACAGGTTCACAAAGCTGAAAGCCAGGGACAAGGCAATCCAGTGGGAGCAGTATATACGTGGTCAAGTGCACGATACACAGATACTTAAGACTATACAGTTTATGGGCAAACATTGTATAAAAAAAAAATTTTCATCGGGGCAAGCCCCCACACTAATAATGTGTGAGGATCGACCTTGCTTACTTTGTTATTCTCACTGCAAGATTGCTGAAACTTGGGAAAATCGTTGTTATTAGGTTACTGGAAAAAGCTCTATTACTCTCTCTCTCTGTATCTCTCTCTCTCTAGGAGCATTTGACCTGAAAAAATATATATACTTTATGAAATAATACATTGCTTCTACATTGAGTGAGCAACATAATATGAAGAGCTACTTTCTTGAGCAGTAAAGCTTGAGTAATCAGGTTACAACTATCTTGTACGGAGTATTTTCATGTAATCATAAATATCAGCGGTTATTATTACAGAGCTGTGTGTTTTTTTACTTTGCTGCTTCATAGGCTAAACTAACAGTCATCATATCATCATGTCTCTAGTACAGAATGGGCATCATTGATCAAGTCACTAAGCTCTAATAACTAGTCTAGCAAATATGAGACAATCAGATTATGCCTAAGTTGTAATTTACTGTTCACTGTAGTTTCAGACAGATCACTGCTTTTCACTTTACTGAGCCAGGCACCATCAATTCTTTGCTTTTGAATCTCAAAACATTGAAAACTACAAAGCAACTATAAATAACATCCCACACACTGTTTACTACTTTTATGCCTATCAATAAAAATGCATATACCTGTCTGTTGGCCTGTCTGTATGCCTGTCTATCTATCTATCTAGCTATCTATCTATGTGAGCTTAGCCAAATATGTAGCTAGTCATCTAGTTATCCATGTGTTCTTTTCATTTGGAAGCACAACAAACCTACATACTGCCTCACTATGCCCCTACTGTTGAGTGTCAAGTTACATTTGACAGCTCTGTCATTTTAAACAATACAAGTAGATGTTCAGCATGTTTCATTTGCATTATCCACATTTGAATTGGCATCAGTCATTTACTGCAATGCTACCCAGTCTTAATGTTGTAGTTTCCTTGTTTCCTGTAACAAAAAAAAACAATAATAATAATAATAATAAACATTCCCCGTTTACTTTCTTGTGTACACGGCAAAGAAAATGCTCACTTGATGATATAACTCTAGAAAACACATCTATTTGAAAAAATAATGCAGCTGTAGTGCAAATGCATTTTAACAAGCCATTTCATTTTGATTCATGTGTTTCCATATTTATAGGTTGTGCAGTCACATGTCCTCGGTAGCTGTTTTTTTGATTACTGGTCTTTTGCCTAGCAAAGTGGAAGTAATCAAGATGAGAACATCTAAAATGGCACAGCACCATCATCTTTATAAACTGAGCCATAATGACTTCATTTTCAGAACCACTTAAGGACAGAAAGCCTGTGATATGTATTACCAGATGGCATTTACAGAAGACAGAAAAATACTTTGTTTTCCAAAAGAAAGTGTCTGAGAAATAAATTCATGATGTGAACAAAAATGAGAGACATAATGGTGCATGTTTATCAGAAAGTGAAAGGTTGCTTGTTTTTAACCATATCATAAGCTGTTTAGTTAATGCTCATAATATTAATTATTGACTTGTTCTGCCCTAAAATGGCATGGACAGCATGCTTTGTTTTACAACAAAAACTGTTCACAAAGAGCTCTGTATCCCAACACACAAAATCATGACAGTGTATTGCAGATCCATTTATGTCAGTGTCCTCTTCTCACTGTCTCAGAATGAAAATAGCCAAAATTAATACTTTTGAATGTCTTGGAAAACATTAATGGACTTTTCCTATTTCTTTCTTCAATTTATTTTATTTTATTTTATTTTTTGTTAGTTGCTCGCCCTTAATCAAATGTATATGATAATTTCCTTGTCTGGGTTAGTAAGCATGGCTACATTAGCTACTTTTGGAATATCTACAAATCTCTTATTTGAGGTAACCCCTTTTCCACTGACTCACTGTCTCATCTTTGGTTTGATGTTTTATGTTATTTATACCTGTTATGTGTATGAATAACAACTAATGCCGTGGTGGTACGGCTTTAGCGTTGTTACCTCACAGCAAGAGGTTCTCCCATTTGATTCTCGGCTTGGCTTGGGTGTGCCTTCTGTGTGGAGTCTGCATATCCTCCCCGCAGTTGGGTAGCGTTCGAAAGACATGTTGCATAAATCGGTGTGCCTTCGTTGAAGGTTGGGCGTTGAGCTGGCACCTCGGCGTTTCATAAAAATCTACTGCCAATCATTAGTGGACCAGAGTTCCGCTGTGGCGACCCCTTACTGGGAAAAAGCCGAAAGACAAACATGTGTATGAATAACAACTCACATTGCGAACCTTGTTGCTACAGATCATACATTTAAATGAGATTTCAGGAAATGTAACTGACACAAAAGAAAGGGAGCAACTGCAGAATCGGTTGTAATTAACGGACAGCACTAAAATGTATCTTTCTTTGTGATACAAGACTTGTCATTTGCATTTAAGTGGGTAAAATCAGCTTGTCTCAAATGACTCTTCTGAAGGTTAATCCAAGAATGATCGATTGGCTATGTGAAATGCTCAGAAGTACAAGAAATTTCTAAAATTGTAGCTGACCCATTTAATATTATTTCTTCCTATGTTGTGGATAAAGTATATTGAGCCCTTTTGGGCTATCCTTCAATGTTACTGCATCTAAAATTACTAAGTATGGCAGATACTTTCAGGTTCTACTAGCTGCTGGAAAAGAGAAGTCATTTTGCTTGACATGTTATGGTATGAAAAGCAAAGTGGTCAGGGTGGAAAGAATCAATAAGAAAGGCATTAGATTTAAAATTGCATATCCTTCCTCTGCCTCTTTTTCATGGAAAGCGACTAATTATAAAGTCTGAACACTTTACAAATTGTAAAGACCTATTTGACCACGGTTAATTTGTGTTTTACATATCATCTATGATATGCCTAAGGCAATATTCAACATTTACAGCTGAATATTAAATAATATCACCTTCCCTTGGAAGTGTTTAGTTAGTTACTTGTTTTTTTTTTGGTAATTTAATGACTGATTGTGAGCTGTTAATTCTCTTTGCAGCTATGATAAGATGCAGGGAGTGTAATTATAAAGTGCTGCTCTGGTGTCTGTCTCTTTTTTTTCCCCCAGAGCACTATTAAGTACAAGAATAGTGCTGAGGAGGTGATGAACAATTGTTGAGCATTTTTCTGATGTCAGAAAGGCACATAATAAGCCTATCTTTTCACCAGTTTCAGAGCATAATTTCAGTGTTCCATGCATTGCAAGCAAATACATTAGAAAAGCACTGTGCAATTAAAATGAATACATACACTGGCAAAAGGATCCCGCGGTGGTGGTGCTGTGGTAGCGTTGTCGCCTCACAGTAAGATGCTGTCCAGTTCGATTCTCAGCTAGAGCATCTTCTGCGTGGAGACATGCATGAATGGGTGTACCTTCGTTGAATGTTGTGAGTCAGGGCTGGTAACTCGGCACGTAAAAATCAACTACCAATCATTAGTGGACCAGAGTTCCGCTGTGGCGACCCCTAACCGGGAAAAGCCGAAAGACACAGCAACATACACTGGCAAAAGGAGGTGTACACCAGCTGCAGACTACCTAAATCTACTCATGAAAATGACCAGTTTTGTGCATAATCATAGAATAAAAGAAAAATTACAAAAAGAATAAATGAAAATTTTGAAGCACCATTTCTAATGAGCTAAAAACAAGCATGCAGTGAGAAGGAGAAACATTTGAATAACTGAACAGAAGATTTATTGCAAGAAGCAATCAGAGTGACCTTCACATAAAACATACATTCTAATAGGAAGTGCATGCAGATGGTTGGCTTGTGTTTCAGTCTATGATGTCACTGGTTTGCTAGTTGATTTCACAGATCATTCTTACACTTTCTTTTGCCGCATAATTATTAGACATCCCTTTTGTTTTGCTCCCTTTGTCGCCTTGTTTCTTCTTTATTTTCATTCTTTTTTTCTGTTTCACAACCTCAGAATCTTTACTATATTACATCATCCTTTAGCCTTTGTGGCTTGTAGATCCTTGCCCTCTTTCTATTACTGTTCTATCTTCCATTCTTCCATTGAACCTCTTCCCTTCGTCATGTCATTCCACTTTACACATACTCAGACCACTGAAACATTTTTCAGAGCATTAATAGTATATGTGAGGGAAGGAAGTAAAAGAACTTGCAACTGGATTCTTTCAAAATGCATACCTCTACCAGTGTTGTTCTTTTGTGGCTCTGAATATTCTAGAAGAATGTGACGCAACAGGTAGCACACTCGTCTTTGGTGCAGAAGGCTGTGTTGTCTATTACCACACCAGGAAGATCAATCATTGATACTGCAGTGCACCATAAGGGGGGTACTGCACACATGAGTGTGCTGTCCTTCAGATGAGTCATTAAACCAGGATCCCATTTGTTTGAGTTGGTGGTAGCTGAGGTGGATGTAAAAGATCCCACGGCACACATTGAAAAGAGTAAGAAGTCCTTTATTAAAAATCATAAAATTATATATGTAAATTATATATACAAAATTCACAACCTATTTACAAGTATTTACAAGTGATTCACACACTTTCAACAACAAAACATTCTTTTAGAATTTTAACTTTCCCCAACCTTTCTTCCATAACCAAAATCTTATTTTTTCAAAATTTCCGTCAATACCCATTTTCCATTATATTTTATCACATTCATTCTTTCATACCATATAATCTATATAATACAAAACAATTTCTCATCTAATCTATCTATATCTTTTTGTTTCATATTTTCATAATATCAATATTCTATTATATCCATATTTATACAATTAATATTTTTCAGTCCTATTAAAAAGTCTTTGTCACATACTTCTTTCCACAATTGATTACGCTTTCAAATTTCAGGAAAAACATATTTACTAGTCTCTAGTTGCCCAAAATGTATACAAATTCTATCTGTTATTGATTTATATGGCATGTTAGCTTTTCCGGTAACTTATTTATAGATAACCTGCATAAAAAATCTGTGCATTCTACATATTTTTGCGTCTTTTCATTCTTGCTTTTAGCACTTTCACTTTTTTCTCTTCTGTTTCCAAGGCTGCACATAATAAAAATTTCCCATTATATTTTCATACCATGTTTTCTATTCCTATCTATGTTTCCTAATTCAATCTTCCATAGTAATATTTTTTTTCTTGATATAGTTTCATATACATATAATTGATCCCTTTACTTTTTAAACCGTTAAGCTTTTCCCATATTGATTTATAGTTTTCCTCCACAATCTTTATAAATAAATTTCCTTTTCCTTGTATTCCTATTAATACTTTATATAAAGTTAATGAAGCTATATATATATATATATATATATATATATATATATATATATCTGGTTCCACTTTGAATCACCAAAAGCTTGAGACATCGAAATTCTGATCATCGAGACCAGAACATCAAGTTTCAAACCATCGAAGATTCAAAGGGAATGTAAAAAAAAGAAAACACCTCTAAAAACTATTTTATGCAGGTGGACTTCGCACCCCTGTGCCCCCCACCCCCCCCAACTTTAATATACCAACTCCGAGATTGCACTACAGTGGGGTAAATGGAAATCTCCATTTTAGCGCTATATGCAGAAGCGCTAAATGGGAGATTTCCCATACCCTGTCTGCAGTGCCATCACAGAGATGGCACATTCACAGATACAGAAACACTAGCTTTTTCCCTTTTTTACTTACCTTTTTCCTTCCCCTTGACAACATCGATGTTCTAAACACTCAATGATATGGTCTTGACCATATGAATTTCGATGTTTTAGAATTTCGATGTTTTCAAGTGGAACCATATATCTATCTATATACATATATATATATATATATATATATACATATATATATATATATATATATATATATATATATATATATACACACACACACACACACACACACACACACACACACACACACACACACACACACACACTCAATCAGGTTTAAACTCAAAAGTCCTTCTTTTTTATTTATTTTAGTTATTTGTTTTTATTTTATTTTATATTTGTTTACTGGGAAAGTCCACTAGGCTGAACAAAGCCCATTTTCAGTGGAGGCTTGGGAAGTAAAGCTCCAATACACTAATACAATAAGGTAATTATACTACAAAAGTGGCTCCAGCCAGATAGTTACAATAAGTACAACATTCATTAAATACAGACATTGTCAATATAAATGATACAGCTTGGTACATTAGCATAATCAGGGGAAAAATTATATGAAGCAGAGAGACATTAAGTAAGTAAATGTAAAGGATGCAAAACTCGGCAATAATAAAATCAGAGGAAGATAAGACAAGGTTCATCTATAGATGCAGCTAAGATTCTGGGTTTGAAAGTAAATATTAAGTTAAGATATGAGGACAGAGAGAATATGGTAGAAGGAAGTTACATGATGTTAAGGTTAACAGTTAGTGTGTTTTAAAGAGAAAAGATAATGGAATGATAAGAGTATCAGGGATCCTTTAATGAGGAAATGTAGGCTTAGGTGGTTAGATATTTAACAAAAGCAGTATTGGGTCTGGGGAGAGAAAGTTAAGTGATAGCACTAGATAAGGTAGAGCAGTTGCAGATCCAGTTAGAGTGAAAGTGTTGGTGGAGGGCAGTTTTGAATTTGAAGAGATGTTGTTCAGAGCAGATGGTGGAAGGGAGATTGTTCCAAAGTCTGGAGATAGGCCAGGACCAGGAGTAGACGAGTTTACCTCCTGGGAGGTTGGGTTTGTGGACTTGTAATAGGTTTTTATTTTCTGAGAGTAAGGATGTAGTGGAGGAGTATGGGGAAAATAGGGAGTTGAGTGAAGGGCAGTCTTGTGGTTTGTAAATTAGTCTGTGAGAGGTAGTTAGTTGAAGGTGTAGCAAGTAATATGGGAATTTGAGCCATTGGAAATTTCTTAATGCTATACAGTGATGTGTGGCATGATGGCAGTTAGAAGCAAATTTGGCAATTTTGTTGTAGCAAGATTCTAATTTTAATTTTAGAGATGACTGTAGATTAATTAATAAAGGAGTGCCATAGGTTAAAGATTGAAGTAGATAGGAGAGTGCTAGGGAATGTTTGGTTGAAGAGGAGAGGAATTTGTTATGCCTGTAGAGGAGGTCAAGTTTTTTGTAGGTTTTAGAGATGTTGGATTGGATATGTAAATCACATTTTAGGTTGGCATCTATTATGATGCCCAGGAGTTTGGTACTTGGCTACGATTTCAATTTTTATTGAATTCAGTTAACATACAGAACTCTTCTTTTAACAAAGTTCAACCTGGATCCCAATATGAATGTGCATAACATATTCAATAACTCTTTTTCACATTCTGGTTGTATCATAAACACACTTGCCAGATGTGCCATTTTACCTAATATCACAGAATTAACGAAGTATACTTTTATCTTATATGAAAGTTTAAAAGTTCTCCAGAATATACACATACTTCTTATTTTAAGTATCATATCCTTCCATTGTGTGACTCTCTGTTGTTCATTACCAGACTTAATTCCCCAAATTTCAATTTGCTATTTATTAAATTAAATACATTTTATGTTTCCAGAGAAATCCAATCCTTTACATTTTGGTTCATTAATATTTAGCCATAACACCTTTAGTTTTTTATTAAGTGTCTGTATAACTATACTTATCCATTTCTTATTTTTCACAACTAGTATTAAATCATCCACATAGAAGAACATTACTGGAATCTGAATTCCCTCCAGTCAACAATATTCTGTTTCCTGTAATGGCCAATTTAGCTTAGAAACTACTGCATTCATAATTAATGCAAATAGTATATTGCTTGCTGGATAGACTTGCTTAATACCACTCTTTATATTTATTGTCTCATTTAACCAACCATTTTATTACTAGTCACACTTTACTTTTGCTATATACTGATTTCAACACATTGATTATTTTAATACTTATGCTATATTCTGTCAAGATGTCCCAAAATGCTTCATCTGCATCTTGTCAAATGTTTTACTTATGCCACCCACTAGTACTTTCAGTTCTGTTTCCCTATTTACAACATTGTCAATCAATTATTTTATTAACATTAACAGTTCCTGACTTCCTTTTTCTTATATTCCAAATATTGTTTCAGTCAGTAATTTACTAACCCTACTTATTATTCTTGTTTTTATTATTTTCATACAGATCTTATAATCCACATTATTTAATACAGTGCATCTCCAATTGTTATGTCTTTTCTTTCCCCCTTTTTCAATATAAATTTCATTGAACCATATATATTTTTTCATCATTTACACCTTTTTCAAACCATTCGGTCAGTACCTCAAAAAATACTCCTTTTGCCACTCTTGCATGTCCTTAAACATTAAATATTCAAGTCCATCTAAACCTGTGGCTGCTTCTACATTTACTGTTTTCAATACACAATACATTTTTAAATTCCATCATTGTAATCTTTTCTTCCATTCTTTTATTATCCTCCTCAGTTATTTTTTTTAAGTTCCATCCTTTTTGCCTTATAGTGACACTTATGGAAAAGGTTTTCAGAATATGTGTTTTAACTGTATGCATAATTTCTTTTTGTGTATTTACTATATAGCCTTCATCATTCCTTAACTCTTTTATTTTTCTTATTTTTTCTTTAACCATTTCTCTTAGATATTGTGCTGTTTTTTCCTTTTTTTTCTTTGAAATAAATATCTTTGTTTAAATAACATTTTTAAAATGTTTTATTGGTTTATTTCTTATAACATTCTTTCTTTTTCTATAAACTCATCTTTATTATCTACTATACATCTAAAGACTTGATTACTAATTTCTTTGTATTTGTCACTGTCTTGTTTTCTTTTTGTCCTTTGCCATTCTAACACCTCTTTTTATAGTTTTCTTTATATCCACCAACTTGCCCAGTCTTTATAAAATCCTCTCATGTTTATACGCTCTAGCCATAACTGATGCATTATTTCCTTTACATGCTCATTTATGTCTGATTCCTTAATTTTTTTTATCCCTCTGCCTATTCTTCTGTAACCTACTCTTTCCTGAATTTCAATCAAGATTGCTGCGTGATCTGAGAAACCTGCAATTGTAACTCCTTGATGTAATATATTTAAGCTTACAGGTACTATAAAGTAATCAATATCAGTTCTCAGATTACTCCTTCTGTATGTCCAATATTTGCTTTTCCACAAAAACGTTTTACAGCTTTTCATCATAACAGAAATAACTTTTACATCCACCTCTTCTTTTCGCCTATGTCTTAGATCACAAATAAAGTCTCCCACTACTACTTGCATATTTACACTCACGCAATCAAGTATTTTCTTAAATATGATCTCTCTTTGTTTTTGTATAGTATATGCATATAGTTCAATTATACTATATATATATATATATATATATATATATATATATATATATATATATATATATATATATATGATTCTTTCATCTTATATCTAATATTACTATTCTTCTTAATTTTACTAGTATATAATCCAGAATCTCTATACATTCTTTACATAGAATTGCTATACCTGAACATTTTTCATCTCCTAGATTCCATATAACCTTGCCTTCCCATAACCCATTAACTTGCATTCTTTCTTCTTCTGTTGTTGTTATATCTATTAGTATTATGATATTGATATCTAACATTCCACACCATTCCAAAATTCATAGCCTCCATTTAACTTTCTTAATACTATTTACTTTAATGCCTAGGATTCTTATTTTGTGAAATAGTCTCTGTTTCTTTTATCCCTTCCTGTTCTTATTTCCTCCTATACCTATATTTTTGAATTTGCATTTTTCTGTCTTCTGCTCTTTTTCCAATAGAACTTCTTTTACTTTTGAATTCTATCCCTTTATCATCCCCTTTATCACTTGAATTACTTACTTCTTCCTTTATCTCACCTTCTTTACTTTTCATTTCCTTTATACTTTCATTTACTTATGTTCCTATATCAGTCTCAATATTTTTTTCTTATTGTGTTTCTTCTGTATTATTTACTAACACACCCTTCATGTTTTGTTCTGTTATTGTTACCTGTGAATCATTTTCTGTAGCATTACAATAAATCTGTGAATGCCCTATTTTTCACACTTTATACATTTTTGCTCATATTTTTTGCTTCATGATCCATTTTACCACAAATGAATCATTTACCTTTATCACAATTGTTAATTAAATGGTCATCTTTAGCACATAAGAGCCACATCTTATACTCGGCAAATATATTATTTTGTCATTTTGCATTTTCAGTATAATACCACATTCCCAATCCACAGTCCATAAATCTCTGTTGCCATAGATTTTTGTAATGTCCAAAACACCTCTACACACAGTTCTCAAATGGCCTTTTCAAGCTTCTCTTTCAATTTCAGTTTGGAATTGTATAAATGTTCTTTTCCTGGCTTGTCTGTTAAACGCCTGCACTACATACATGTTCCAAGGATTTTTCATACTGTACTAAAACTTTCTTCATATACTCTACCTCCTGTAAGAAAATGTCACAAAATGTATGTTTATTAATACAAATAAACACTCTTACTGCTCTGGGATCAACACTCAGTGGTGAACTGATGCTGTCCCATAATTCGTACCTATCCAGTTTCTTCTCCCTCTTACTACTCATTCTTACCTGATGCTTTCTTCTTACTTCTGCCTTTCATTCTTCTTGTCTTTCACCTTCTCTCACTGTCTGTGCATAGGATTTCTTCTTCTCCTTCCTTAATTCCTGCACTACTTCTTCTTGGATTTCCTCCATTATCTCTCTTGCTCTCTGGCTCGCTCTGTTTAATTAAGTCTTTTAAAAAGGCATATTACAACCCTCCCAACTGGAGGGTTGTAACAACACACTCTGGTGATGCTGACTCAGAAAGAAACAAATTTTGCTGAAAACAATGCTTACAAATCTGCTGTATCTACTTCACATCCCTCATTTTGCCTCTTACTCAATACAGCACTGCTCTCTTTACTCTCCTCTCCATCCACTTCATGCCGTTTTACTTCCAACTCCTCCTCTACTACATTTAACACCTCATCTATTTGACTAACAGATTCTTTCACCTCACACACACAAAAAACACTTTTTTTCTCTTCCATTTTCAGACATCCTGCTTCTCTGTGCTGCCTCCTCACCCAGACCAGAAGCCAGAAAGTATAACACAGAATTGTGTCCCCGTACATTCAAAAAAGTGTAGGGGTTCTTTATTGATTATAACAGCTTATATACACTATTTGCATTATATACATACAATACATACATTATTTACAAAGACAAATACAATCACTGGTACCTCAGAGGATAAGAGCCCCAATGCACAAAAACTAAAACTAATAAAAGTTGTAAATCCACAAATAATGTGCAACGGGGCTGCCAGGGCATAAAAAGTCACAAATACCAAATCTGTACAAACAAGTCCAGATACAGTCTCATCAATACATCGAAAACACGAAGTCAATGATCCAAGAGATCTAAAAACACCGGTTTATTTTATAGTGGTAAGCGCTTTCACTTGGGAGCTTCTTCAGACCAAAAATACACACAGGAAATTCACATATTTATAGTCAACAATAATCAGCATCAATTAACTACCAATTATGCATTGAAGGTACATCAATATAAATATAAAACTATAAATATAAAAATATAAAACAACTCTATGCTCTAATAAACTACTATATCCTGTATAAAATGGAAGTAAAAATACATGTAATAAATATGTCTAAACTAAAATATGACTGTGAGATAATATGATGAACTAATATATGTAAATATGCTTGAAAAATGTATGTGTAAATAATATAAAACTGATAAATAATGTAATACCCTATCTATAAAAAGTATATCTAAATATGGAAACAATGATCTAACCTAAAAAACCTATTTGTGTACACATAAATACCCATTGCAAATCATTTATGAAGCCTTCTGTTTTTCAAAGCGGGCTTGATAGATGCCCTCTCATTTAAGCCCATGCCTCTATCTGCCCTTAAAGTAATTATCCAACACATCTCTCTGTATTCCGTGTAAGTCCGAATATCTCCTTCCTTAATACTCGGTCTTATTGCTTCTATCACTCTGAATCTAAAACTGTGACGTGTACCTTGTTCCATCACATGTTTAGACAGGGCACTTAAGGTAGAACACTTCCTGATGTTATACATGTATTCTCTCATTCTATCATGTAATGGCCTATTAGTCTTCCCCACATAGAAAGCTCTGCAGCTTCCACATGCTGCTAGGTATACCACATGGGGAGTCATACAATTGTGGGTACCCCTAAAATAAAACTCCCTGTGTAGGTCTGGATGGTGAAAGACTTCCGTGATTTTGATGTAAGAACAAAAATTGCAAGATTTACAGGGTTTCGTATGGCCTATTGGTATCCTATCTATCATATTCTTAGTAGTGCATAATAATTTCTTCAAATTACTGTGATTTCTAAATCTAAAGTGAGGTACCTCACCCACCAAGTTGGCAATATCTTTGTCCACTAACAGAATAGGCCAATGTTGTTTAAATAAATCAGTGACATATCCTATGTCACTTCTATAAAAGAGTGGGACCTTAGTGGCAACATCTGGATTGTGATTTCTATAATTGTCATAGATACCAGCTGGTCCATAATATGGTTGGGCTCTAGTCTCTCTCAGTTCAACCAAGTTATCCCATTGTTTAACCATCTCAGAATGACTATATCCTCTATCTAATAAATTTTGTTCAATTCGAGCTAACTCCAGTTGGAATCCTTCAAAAGACGGATTAATTCTGGACGCTCGCATACCCTGTTCTCTTATCAGGTTTTTGAATATGTATCTTGGGTGCATGCTGGACCTGACAGGTTTTATGAAAAATACATGTATTGATCAATCCTTGATCTAATTTCTCAACATATATATCTAAATATTCAATAAGGTCATAGGAGTACTGGTAAGTAAATTTTAAACATTCCAATAAATTGTTCATTATCCCAAAGAATTTGGTCAGTTCTTCTGTTGACCCTCTCCACAAAAGAAACAGGTTGTCAACAAAATGCCTGTAGAATAGTACATGTTCTCAAAATTCAGGGAAAGGGAAGAGAAATTCTTCTTCCCACTGAGCAAGAAACATATTGGCGCAGCTATTGGCACTGGATGTGCCCATAACTATGCCGTGTTTCTGTAAGTAAATGCGATCTCCAAAAATAAAAGCGTTGTTATTTAGCACAGTTTCTAAGAAGAAACAGGTTAAATCAACTTGTGATGCTGAACTTTCACTATGTGAACTGAGATATTTGTGTACAAACTGTTTACCCAGTTCATTTGGTATCATTGTAAATAGAGACTGTATGTCTAATGTGGTCAAAATTAGGCTACTAATGTTTTCAACCCCTCTTAAACAGTCATACAAATCAACCAAAAATTGTTTTGAGTCCCTCAACACTATAGGATTCAAATTAATCACCGGTCATAGGAGTTTTTCCACATATAGTGATAAGGGTTCAGTGGCCCAACCACCTCCCGCTATGATCGGTCTCATGGGGGGGGGGAGATCAGGATTTTTATGAACTTTATAGGCATGCCTTGAATCATGGGAATTAAAGGATTGTCCACTGTCATAAAATTAAATAGTTCATCTGTAATAAGCAATGCTTGTTTGATATCCATTATATCATGCTTTATGGTGTCAATTATTCTATGAACATCCCCTATTGAAATGATGTTATAAAAGGCATTATCGCTCAACATTGTTAACATGGAACTCTCATAATAACTCCTATTCATAATAACAATCAGACCGCCCTTATCCGGAGGGCGTATAACAAGATTGTTATTGTCTTGTAGGGAATGTATGGCTTTTCTTTCCTTAAAACTGAGATTAGGTCTCAAATTTCTATTAATATGTCTCCTATTATTATCATAAAATAGAAATATCTCTTCTTCAGTTAATTTGCAATAGGCTTCGACTAAAGGATGGTTTAAATGGGTGAAAGTGCTAGGTTTCCTAAAGCATGTATACTTATCACTTCCTTCTTGTGTGTTTGTACTCTGTTGACCATATATATGTCATAGCATTACATCCCTGCAAAACATTTTCAAGTCTAGGACTGTGTCCTCCATCCTAGTACGACGGGTAGGTATAAAATTCAGCCCTTTGTATAACACATTACTTTCTTCAACAGTCAATGAATAACTAGAAATATTATGGATTAATGAGGTGTCATTTTACCCCACATTTTCTTTATGGTTTGATTGGGGTGTAAATGTCCGGATAGTTTCCATTTGTACCTTCCTCTGCTGGTAGACCTCTCTCTCCCCTGCCCCCTGTTGTAATGGACAGGCAGCGGAAAAGGGAGTTCACTACTGTGAAGCTCAGTGCCATATTCTAAACATACCGTATTATGTGTAGTCATATCCTTGTTCTTAGGTCTCACTATACATTCAAATTCCCCATACTTCTTGCCTATAGTTTCATTGTTCACTATTACTTTAGGGAAAAGATGTCACTTGACAGAAGGTGGTCTTTGATCGCCTTCTGATATTGTATCTTCATCTTGTCCCCTACTGGACATTATATCTTGCTCCCCTGTATCAATAGTTAATACACTATGTATACTATCCATAACCTTACTATCAGTAGAATGCTCCTGTCTGGGTATCCTATTAATCCTGTTTTCGTCAATGTTCTCACTGATACCAGTACCAATGAGAGGTGGTTCGTTGATAGGAAAATCATTGCTATCATTACACTTAAACATAGACATTGTTTTATTATTGGCCTTATAAGAAGGTACATTAGATGAAATAGCAACCCTATCATTATTAACAACACGATTATTCACAACCTTATCACTATTATTTTGTCCGATACGTGGCCTGTTCTAAAATCGGACAAATCTCTTACAATTTTGGTCCTCTTTTGTTCGACTAGTTTGCATTCAAAAACTGCAACACTGTCCAACAGTCTCTCAAATAAAGGAGTCAGTATATGCTGATTGTAGCTCTGAAACAAATTGTTCTGTTTATTTGTTAATAAAATTCTCAGCCGTTCCTCTTCAGGTTTAAAAAAGTTGCTCAGGAGTCGCATATAATTGGCGCTTACCTCAAGATTAAGTTTCTGCCATTGAGTTAACAACTCCAGGTATTGTGATCCCTGACTGGGTATGTTAAACACCCTTAGACCTCTTGGTACGATATTCTTCTCCAAACATGTCTCAAAGTGTAGTCTTTGTAATTGTAACCTTTTAAATCGCAAAAAGTCTCTTTCAAAGTCATTCAACTCTGCTTGCAGCCGTTCCTGTTCATCCATCTCACCAGTGACGTCACTTCCTGGCATTCGAAAATCTATGCCCCAAAGGCTGTTGCCATCTCTCTCCAAATATTGAGTGAACCTCTTAGCCAAAGGTTCCGACGACACATCCAACAATCTCGAAGACATCACAGGAGGCAAAGGGCTAACGTCATTTACATTCACCTCTTCAGGTAGAATGTAATCAAGTTCTATGTCTTGTGTAAGTTCCGTAGCCATGTTCCCTGCGATAACCAGCACAACTGATAATGTAGGTATAAAGACAAATACAATCGCTGGCACCTCAGAGGATAAGAGCCCCAATGCACAAAAACTAAAACTAATAAAAGTTGTAAATCCACAAACAATGTTCAACGGGGCTGCCAGGGCATAAAAAGTCACAAATACCAAATCTGTGCAAACAAATCCAGATGCAGTCTCATCAATACATCAAAAACACAAAGTCAACGATCCAAGAGATCTAAAAACACCGGTTTATTTTATAGTGGTAAGCGCTTTCGCTTGGGAGCTTCTTCAGACCAAAAATACACACAGGAAATTCACATATTTATAGTCAACAATAATCAGCATCAATTAACTACCAATTATGCATCGAAGGTACATCAATATAAATATAAAACTATAAATATAAAAATATAAAACAACTCTATGCTCTAATAAACTACTATATCCTGTACATGTAATAAATATGTCTAAACTAAAATATGACTGTGAGATAATATGATGAACTAATATATGTAAATATGCTTGAAAAATGTATGTGTAAATAATATAAAACTGATAAATAATGTAATACCCTATCTATAAAAAGTATATCTAAATATGGAAACAATGATCTAACCTAAAAAACCTATTTGTGTACACATAAATACCCATTGCAAATCATTTATGAAGCCTTTTCTTTTTCAAAGTGGGCTTGCAGATAATCCTGCAGATAAGGGCGGTCTGATTGTTATTATGGATAGGAGTTATTATGAGAGTTCCATGTTAACAATGTTGAGCGATAATGCCTTTTATAACATCATTTCAATAGGGGATGTTCATAGAATAATTGACACCATAAAGCATGATATAATGGATATCAAACAAGCATTGCTTATTACAGATGAACTATTTAATTTTATGACAGTGGACAATCCTTTAATTCCCATGATTCAAGGCATGCCTATAAAGTTCATAAAAATCCTGATCTCCCCCCCCATGAGACCGATCATAGCGGGAGGTGGTTGGGCCACTGAACCCTTATCACTATATGTGGAAAAACTCCTATGACCGGTGATTAATTTGAATCCTATAGTGTTGAGGGACTCAGAAAACAATTTTTGGTTGATTTGTATGACTGTTTAAGAGGGGTTGAAAACATTAGTAGCCTAATTTTGACCACATTAGACATACAGTCTCTATTTACAATGATACCAAATGAACTGGGTATACGGTTTGTACACAAATATCTCAGTTCACATAGTGAAAGTTCAGCATCACAAGTTGATTTAACCTGTTTCTTCTTAGAAACTGTGCTAAATAAAAACTTTTTTATTTTTGGAGATCGCATTTACTTACAGAAACACGGCATAGCTATGGGCACATCCTGTGCCAATAGCTACGCCAATATGTTTCTTGCTCAGTGGGAAGAAGAATTTCTCTTCCCTTCGCCTAAATTTCGAAAACATGTACTATTCTACAGGCGTTTTGTTGACAACCTGTTTCTTTTGTGGAGAGGGTCAACAGAAGAACTGACCAAATTCTTTGGGATAATGAACAATTTATTGGAATGTTTAAAATTTACTTACCAGTACTCCTATGACATTATTGAATATTTAGATATATATGTTGAGAAATGAGATCAAGGATTGATCAATACAGGTATTTTTCATAAAACCTGTCATAGGAATGCGTTCCTTTTTAGGTCCAGCATGCACCCAGGACACATTTTCAAAAACTTGATAAGAGGACAGGGTATGCGAGCGTCCAGAATGAATCCTTCTTTTGAAGGATTCCAACTGGAGTTAGCTCGAATTGAACAAAATTTATTAGATAGAGGATATGGTCATTCTGAGATGGTTAAACAATGGGATAACTTGGTTGAACTGAGAGAGACTAGAGCCCAACCATATTATGGGCCAGCAGGTATCTATGACAATTATAGAAATCACAATTGAGATGTTGCCACTAAGGTCCCGCTGTTTTATACAAGTGACATAGGATATGTCACTGATTTATTTAAACAACATTGGCCTATTCTGTTAGTGGACAAAGATATTGCCAACTTGGTGGGTGAGGTACCTCACTTTACATTTAGAAATCACAGTAATTTGAAGAAATTATTATGCACTAATAAGAATATGATAGATAGGATACCAATAGGCCATACGGAACCCTGTAAATCTTGCAATTTTTGTTCTTACATCGAAATCACGGAAGTCTTTCACCATCCAGACCTACACAGGGAGTTTTATTTTAGGGGTACCCACAATTGTATGACTGCCCAGGTGGTATACATAGCAGCATGTGGAAGCTGCAGAGCTTTCTATGTGGGGAAGACTAATGGGCTATTACGTGATAGAATGAGAGAACACATGTATAACATCAGGAAGTGTTCTACCTTAAATGCCCTGTCTAAACATGTGATGGAGCAAGGTACACATCACAGTTTTAGATTCAGAGTGATAGAAGCAATAAGACCGAGTATTAGGGAAGGAGATATTCGGACTTACACGGAATACAGAGAGATGTGTTGGATAATTACTTTAAGGGCAGACAGAGGCATGAGCTTAAATGAGAGGGCATCTATCAAGCCCGCTTTGAAAAACAGAAGGCTTCATAAATGATTTGCAATGAGTATTTATGTGTACACAAATAGGTTTTTTAGGTTAGATCATTGTTTCCATATTTAGATATACTTTTTATAGATAGGGTATTACATTATTTATCAGTTTTATATTATTTACACATACATTTTTCAAGCATATTTACATATATTAGTTCATCATATTATCTCACAGTCATATTTTAGTTTAGACATATTTATTACATGCATTTTTACTTCCATTTTATACAGGATATAGTAGTTTATTAGAGCATAGAGTTGTTTTATATTCTTATATTTATAGTTTTATATTTATATTGATGTACCTTTAATGCATAATTGGTAGTTAATTGATGCTGATTATTGTTGACTATAAATATGTGAATTTCCTGTGTGTATTTTTGGTCTGAAGAAGCTCCCAAGTGAAAGCGCTTACCACTATAAAATAAACCGGTGTGTTTAGATCTCTTGGATCGTTGACTTTGTGTTTTCGATGTATTGATGAGACTGTATCTGGACTTGTTTGCACAGATTTGGTATTTGTGACTTTTTATGCCCTGGCAGCCCCGTTGCACATGGTTTGTGGATATACATTATTTACAATTGATTACATCTGAGATTACAACATTATATAACCTCATATATTTCAATTATTTCACCTCCACTCTTTTTCCACAACCAAAAATGTATCTTCAAAATTTCAGACAATACTCATTTCCCATTATATTTTTTTCTCATTCAGTCTTTCATTCCACCTCACCTAATAAACATAAAACAGTTTTCTATCAATTTCTTTCTCTTTCTTTGTTTTTTTTTTTTTTTACCAAAACACCCATATTTTGCCATATTCATGTATATATCTTTCACAGATTTAAAACCATCCAATACATTAATTTCACATATTTTCCCCACAATTCTCTTACTTTCATTCAATTTAAGAAAACATGTTCCATCATCCCAACTTCTCAAAAATAGTTACATACTCTACCTTGAGTCCTTTTATAGGGGATATTAACTTGATATAGGCAGTTTACTTATCAGCCTCCACATAACATTTTTGCATTCAAACATTTTCATGTTCCATATAAGATTTGTATTAATTGCATTTCTTTTTCTATTATTTAAGTTTTTCCAAGGATAAAAATAATAGCATTCCCTCATTACATTTTCATACCATTCTTTTCTGTTCTTGTCTTGTTTTTAATTTCCATAATTTAGTATTCTTTAATGTCATTATTTACATTATTCTTCCATCTTTTCCCATATCTCAAACTTTCCCAGACATCTTTATACTTGATTTTTAGTATATCATTTAATATGCTCCTATTTTCTTCTTTTAATCCCCACAACACTTTATAGCCATTCAGTGAAGCTGCTTGGATTATAGGATTTATTAACCCTAGTTCTCCTTCTTCCTGAACATACAAAATCCCTCTCCTCACAGGAGTTAGTCTTGAAACCCATATAAATTAAAATATAATCAATAGCAATTCTTTTTCATACTTAGATGGGATCATGTATACACTTGCCAATTGCCAATCTTACCTAACAGAATAGAGTGTATTAAATATACTTTTTTCTTTTATGATAGTCTATATGATCTCCAAAATATACATATCTCTTTCAGCTTTTGTATCAATCACTCCCATTGTGTTTCCTTCTTCATATTAACCCCAAATGGTATTCCTAAAATATCTACCTCTTGATAATTAAAGTGACACCTTCTAATTCACCCCAAAATCCCACCCTTTACTTTTATTCTTATTAATGATTAGACCAAGCATATTTAAATACTTATTTAGTTTCCTAATCCTTGTTCCATCCATTTCTTATTCTTAGTAATTCAAACTACAATATCTGCATTAGTAAGAATAACTGGAACATATATTGCTTCTGTTATCCTATATCTTTTGCCATTTTCATCTCTCTGTTCATTGCATTTACAATCACATTAATAACTAATGCAAATAAGATACTGCTTGCTGGACAACTTTGTCTTATCCCACACTCTATTCTTATTTCTTTGCTTTACCATCCATTTAAGATTATTTTAATAATATTATTCTGAATATACTTATCTTATAACTTTTATTATTTTATCAGTAACACTATAATCTCTTAATATACTCCAGAATTCCTCATACTGCATTTCATCAAATGCTTTATTCACATCTCCAACCAATACTTTAGTTTCCACTTTTTTATTTATGATGCCATCTATTTCCTCTCCTAATATCCACTATAAATCTTGACTTTCTTTCCCTTTTCCAATAATCATAGGCGCCATCAATCTATCCACACCTTTGCCTAATCTTTTCCCTATTATTCTCATAAATACTTTATAATATGTATTATATAAATCTGTTGGTTTCCAATTCCTAATATCTTCCTTCTTCCATATAAATGTCATGGCCCCCATACATAACTCTTTTTTATCCCTTTTTCTAATTTCTACAAAATATACTATTTGCCATTCTTCCATGTTATAATACATATGATACCAATTTCCATATTTCCATCTATTCCTGTACCTTTCTCCATATCTATATATATTAATATTTCATTGAGCTATTCTATACTTATATTTTTTCCATAATCTCATTCTCTTCTTTACTTAACTTATTTACTTCCCATATTGCCCCTCTTTTGTTTCTGTCTTCTTAAATGTATTTTATATACTGATCTATTACTTCAAATATTTTTTCTTGCATAGTCTCTTTTTCTCCTTCGTTATTTTTGAATTCTCTTATTACCCTCTCATTTTCTCTCACCATTTTATTCATGTATGGAGCCACTTTTTTTTCCTTGTAGAAAGTACCTTTGCTTATATAACATCTTTTTAATTTTCTTTTGGTTCCTTTCATATATTTTCTTCTCCCTTATATAAAAATTGTTATTATTTCTTAATATTTCTCTAAATACTGTCTGACTTAGCAACCTATATGTTTGCTTTTCTTTCTCTCATTTCATCATTAGACATTCTGAAAACACGTTATATATGTTCCTTTAAAACTTAACCAACAATCAGTCCAATTTTCATAAAATATTTTCATTTCTAATTGATCTTCCTATAATCAATCGATTTTCTTTCTCTCGTCTTCATCCATATCTTTTTTGTTTAAGTTTTTAATACCATTAACTATCCTTATATATTGTTCCTTTTCCTTTACTTCTACCCATATAGCCAAATGGTCTGAGAAACGTGCTTCCTTTGTATGAGATATTATAAAATAATCAATCTGTGTTTTAATCTAATTTTTTATAAATCCAATATATATTATCTCATATGTATAGCTTTCCACTTTTCATTATTTCAAATACTGTCTTAACATCATTCCCCTTTTTTCTTTCTTCTCCTTAAATCACAATTAAAATCTCCTACCAATATTATTTTCATATTTACTCCTACATAATTTAAGATTTTTGTTAAACATTTCCTTTCTTCTTTTTCTAGTGACATATGCATATATTGCAATAATTCTATACACATCTTTTGTATATCTTATATCCAACACTGTTATTCTACCTAACTCAACTAATGTATATTCTAGGACCTTAATTATTTCATTACATAACACAGCAATCCCTGAACATCTATCTTTTCCCATATTCCATACAATGCTCCCAGGCCATAAGTCTTCCATCTGTTTCCTTCTTCTGTCTAGATTCTTGTATCTTCTATAATAATTCCATCCATATCAAGTAAAATGCACCATTACATGACACCTAATCTTCTTTTCATATTTTTTATACTATTAACGTTTATTGCTAATATTCTCAGGTTCTTCCAAATTTGCTATATTTTCTATCTTACCCCTTAGCTTTTTTTTTAATTTTCTTTCATAATCACACTTCTAAATTTTCATCTGATGTTGTAAATCTTTGTTTATTCATTACAGATAGATAGGACTTCGGTTCCATCCTCGGAACCGATATGGCCATTTTCCAGCTCACGCAAGCCAAAAACTCTCAGCTAGGAACCTACCCATAATGCCCCTCTTCTAGTTACTCTAGATCTTGTTTGCCACGTTCCTAGTCAGACGTGTTAGTCATCTCTCTCAAAACTAAGTAGACAATTGTTAATTTTATGACAGTTGTTCTTCAAAATTACTAAATTTTTAGTCAAGTTAGCCTTTCTTCACTGTTGTCTATAACCTAAGCCTATTTCCTACCCTTTTCCTTGGTAATTTAGTTTTTTATCTTTTTTGGTACTGTCCCTCTCTCCTGTCTTTGGCAGGCCTTCCCTTTTTACTAGTGGTATTCTTTAAAATAACATCACTGGTATTTTCTCCCTTATTTTTTCTATAGGATAGCATTGTTACCTTACCATGTCAGACAAAGCTAAGTTGGGATTTAAACAGTGTGACAAGTGTGGACGTAAGATGCCTAACTCAGATACACATGTCCATTGTGTCTACTGTTTGGGCATGGATTGTATTAAAGCAGACTATGACATTTGTGCTAGTTTTAGTAATCGGACACTAGCAAAATGTAAGAATAAACTCTTTTTAAAAGGTTTACTCAAGACACCTTTCTTGGAGGCTCTATCTGAGTCGGAGGTCTCACCCCTCCTAAGACCAAAAAACATAAGGAAAAACGGAGTCACTCGGTTCCTGCATCTCCGTCAGTTATGGAACCGAGTCAGCTCAGTGCTTCACCGGTGCCCTTGGAGCAGACATCTTCAGCACCAGGCTCTGTGTCCTCTCCCTCTGTGCTGACCATGATATTCACTCCTATTTTGGTTCCAACCATAGCGCCACTGACTTTGGTGCTGTCCTTGGTTCCCACATCAGCTCTGATGACTGTACATGCCTCGGCACTATCCCCGGCCATGGTGCTGACAATTTCTTTGGCTCCATCGGCTCCAAAACTCAAATACCTGACAAGGACAAGATATTCTCCAACATATGACCCTTTTTTGGGACAGAGGTTTAGCCCCTTTCTAGAAAGACCTGATTCCCCTTCAGCAGCCTCCTTTAGATCCACTAGGAGTTTTTCTGACCTAGACCTAGTGCAGGTTGTGTACTAGCTTCTGGCAGCTAGGGGATTGCCCATTCCAGCTAGACCTTACATCTCTCCTGGCTTGGAACCTTTTACCACATCTTCGCCTGTTTATCCTCTTCCAGCAACCACCCTGATCTTGATACAGATGTCCGCTTTGGTACATACTGTCTTGGCTCTGACAACAATGTTTCACCTGTCGTCACCAACCACCCTTGCTGCATCAGCTCAGATTTCTTGGAGCGGTGCTTGGACCATCCGTAGTCTGGTGCCTATTTTCTTGCTGGCGCTGTCTATATCCATGGTTCCAAAGGCTTTCAGTTCTCTTGAAACTCCTCAACTGGAGGTGGGCTCTTCGGGGTGGGGTGTGACCCCAGTTCTGAGGTTGCACCTCCTGAGTCTGGGCTCCCATCCCTCCTCGAGTGAGCCTGCTGTACAGGTGATGGAAAGGGTCCTTCATTCCGAAGGCTCACAGTCAGCACCAATGACATCAGTATCAGAAACCTTCCTTAGCATGCACCTCTCCCAACCTGCTATGTTGGGTCCCCAGGCATGGGAGTCACAAGAACCCCCTTTGAAGGGAACCCCTTCTCTGAAGTCCTCCTCAGAAGATCCCACTGGAGAGCCAACCCAGACGAAATGGTACAAGAAAAACCACCTTGATTCCCAGAAGGAATCTATCAAAGAAGACACTGATTGTGATGAGGGGGATGGGTCCCCATGTTCTCCCCAGATGATATTTCATTCAGAGAAATCCTCAAACAGCAGGAGTAATGGAAGTCCTCTAACCCTCCTTCTGAGGAATCAGTGTTCCTGCAGGTTTTTCGTGCTCAGCCATCTACTTCCTGGGTGACCCCACCAACAGATGACCTTGTTAAACTAATTGTGCAGTGTGTCAGGAAGGCCCCAGACAATGTAGAACCTGTCCCCCAGAGGCCAGACAAAATTTTATCTACACCTGAAGACCAGACTCACTGGTCCAAGCAGTTGACAGTTGATTCTGTGGTCATGGCAGTGGCCACCAAGAGGGAACTGGCAGAAGATAGTTTGACTGACCATCCTCCAAACAGGGAGTCCTGGACCATGGACAGACTAGGGAAGCAGAACTATGCTTCAGCGACCTTCGCCATTCGGTCGCTGAACTATCTGGCACACTTTACTCGACTCCAAAGAGACCTAATTTCCAAAATGTCTTCCTCTTTGGTTGGGGTACTGCCTGATAAGGTGTGTGACACTGTCGCCTCACAGCTAGCTACCCTTGAACCCATCTCAACTCCTCAATGCGTTTGATATCTCACACCACCGAGGGGGCAGCTCGAGCTGCCGCACCTGGTGTTGGCATGAGACATAATGCTTGGATGCGGTTGTGTGACTTCACAGACCCCTTTAAATCTTCCTTCATCAATGCACCTGTTGATGAATCTGCACTTTTTGGACCCAAGGTACGAGACACACTTGCACATAATGAGAAAGATGGAAAGACCTTGTCTGCTGTGGGCATACTCTTTCCCAACCTCCAGAGGTCCTACTCCAGGAACCAGGAGGGAGGAAACATGTGGTTCAAGAAATCCCAAGGATCCTTTCATGACACTCATGGTGAGCAATCCCCCTGGGGCAGAGGGGGCAACTCACATGGATCGGGGTTGAAGGGGTCTGCATAACCAGGGTGCCAGAGATTCTTTCTCTGGCAAACCCTACCAGCACTCCTGAGCAGTGGCCTGACTGCTTTCCTATGGAAGCAGTTGGGGGTTGTTTTTCTCTGCATCTACCAGCTTGGCATCTTATTACTACCGATGTTTGGGTGCAGAGAATAATATCCAGAGGCTACCAAATACCATTCAATTTAACTCCCAGACCCGTCAAATAAATCCCCAATGTACCACCCAATTAGAGGGAATTATCAGCCTTAGAAATAGAAAAGCTGCTAAGAAAAAGTCATCCAACCAGTCCCACCAGACCAGACAGGATCCAGGTTTTACTTGAGGTTCTTTTTAGTGTCAAAAAAGACAGGGGACGGGAGACCAATCCAGGATCTCAACCTACTGAACAAATTTATCAAACCTCAAAAATTCCGGATGGTCACAGTACAGTCCATTCTTCCCTTCCTGCGGAGGGACAATTGGATGTGCTCTATAGACCTCCAGAATGCGTATTAGCACATAAAGATTGGTCACTGGTCCCGGAGGTTTCTCTGCTTCCTGCTGGGAGCCAATCACTACCAGTTCAGGGCACTGCCATTCAGTCTCTTGACAGCCCCCCCCAAGTGTTTACCAAATGTGTAGCAGTTGTGGTAGCTCATCTTCGATTACAAGGATTCCAGGTGTTTCCCTATCTAGACAACTGGCTCCTTACTACTCCGACCAGGACTCTCCTAGTCCGCAGTCTCTCTTACACTCAGGTTCTCACTCTCTGCTTGGGGATTACAATCAGCAAAGACAAATCTCAAATGTTCTCAACAAAGACACTGGAATTTATTGGAGCAGTCTTTGACACAATATCCTGTCAAGCTTCTCTCCCCCCTCACAGGCTTTTAAAAATAAGACACCAAATCCAAGACCTTCTTTCTCACACACATATGTACCAGCATGTCTTGTACTGCAACTCTTGGGCTCCATGGCAGCTTCCATTATGTTAGTACCACTGGAGAGACTGCACATGAGAATCCTGCATTGGCTCCTTTCAAATTCTTTGTGGCCTTTGCAGGACCCAGATTGGGTAAACCTGTTTCCAAAGTGACTTTATCCTCTTGGCTTAGAAACATCATTACATTTATATACCAACAGAATAAGCTATCCTTACCTTCCAGAATAAAGGCTCATTCTACCAGATCTATGGCTACTTCTGTAGCTTTTCATTCCAGCACCTCTATGGATGATATATGTACAGCAGCACTTGGGCAAGACCTCATACATTTATATCTCATTACAAATTGGATTTGACCTCCAGGGGACGAGTATCTTTTGGTTCTATGATGCTCAGGAAAATCCTTCCTTAGGGCCACCCAGGACTCAAGTAGCTGGATACTCAGTCCTATCTGTAATGAATACACAAAGATTTACAACATCAGATAAAGAAGTTATGTCTTACCATAACGTTCCATCTGTGTTGTAGATCTTTGTTCATTCATTACTTCCCACCCTCCTTTCCCCTTGCCTGCACTCCTGGTGGACTTTAGGAACTCCTGGTTAGGGTATTTGCTCAGACAGAGCCTCGTACTATTTTTTCTATTACTACATCTTTTATCTAGGGTGGGCAAACTTGATCTGGAGTAACTAGGAGAGGGGCATTGTGGACATTAGCTGAGAGTTTTTGTCTTGCGCAAGCTTGGAAATGGCCGTATCAGTTCTGAGGATGGAACCGAGGTCCTATCTGTCTGTAATGAATGAACAAAGATCTACAACACAGATGGAACGTTGTGGTAAGACATAACTTCTTTTTTACCTTTCACCCTTCTCCCTATTGAACTTTTTTACTTCTTACTATTTTCCAACTATCTTCCTCTTAACTTGTTTCCAGTACTGATTCCTCACCTTCATTATTTGCATTGTCTTTATACATCATGTTTTTATTTCCTCTTGTATGATATTTTTTTATGTTCATGTTCTACATTATTTTTATATCATGTACATGTTCTGCTCTTTTTGCTCAGCATGTAAGTGTTTATCACAATTAATTGAATCATACCCCATTTTCCCAAATATTTTACACATCAAATCACATTTCTTTGCTCCATGTCCCACTTTCCAAGAAACAAAACATTTACTCTTATCACAATTACTTAATAAATGATCATTATTTCCAAAAAAGCAAGTTTTCAGCTGCCCCTTATATTGTACATAACCTCTATTTCCTTCAACAATTATTACACTTGGAATATGCACAATGTCATCATTTTCCATCTTTAAAATTATCCTACAGTCCCACCCCCAGTCCATAAACCTCTATCATCATATATTTTTTGTAATGTCCAACACTTCTTTATAAATAGATTTTAAACCATCTTTCAATGCTTTCTTATCCACTTCAGTTTTTTAGCCTATTAAAAGTTTGCACCACATAGGAGTTCCATGGACAACAGTCTTTGTTTTTTCAAATTTCTCTAAAAACATTCCCTATAGTCTCCAGTCTCAAATATAATGTCACAATAAATCTCTCTATTAATATGAATAAAAGATCTTACCTTGTTGAGTGATATTCCCGAGGATGTAATAACTGTGTCCCGTACCTTATATCTTTCACGTTCTTTTTCTTTCTTACTGCTGAACAGCACAACAAACTTCTTCTCCACCATCTCTCTTCCTCCCTCTCTTATTTTCTTCTTACCTTCTTTCACCATCGATGCATAAGATTTTCTCTAGTCTGTAATTTCTCTCACCTCCTCTTCCTGAGTCTTGTCAATAATGTTACCCCATGATGCTACCACTTCACTTTCCGATTCACTCTGCATAATCATTCCTTTAAGATAAACATCCCGCAGCCTTCCAGAGTGGACTTTGACCCAGAAAACAGATCTTTTTGAAACAGGTGCTCAGAATCTTGCAATGGTTTGATTACCTTCACATCACCATTCTCCTTCACTCCAACCATCTCTGACTTCATCAACAACTCAACCAATCTTTCAACCATGATCTCATTATTCAAACAACAGCTATCTGACTCCACTTTCTTCTGCACATGCTTCTTTTCATTTTTCCACTTGACATCAACATTCACACTGCCTCCATCTTCCTTCCAGTTTCTCTGAACTACCTTCACATCTAGAACAGAAACCAGAAGCAGCAAAACAATATCTCCACACTCTCAGAAAAGAGTAGGGGTTCTTTATTTACATAATCTGTATTATTTTACTATATATATATATATATATATATATATCTATCTATATATATATATATATATATATATATATAATATATATATTATATACACGCACTATTTGCAAATCATATCCTCTTTTTACATTTTGCTTCATCAAATAAATCACATACTTTCCACAATCAAGACCTTATTGTATTTAACATCGTTGCCAAGTTTCATTTTTCATTACACATAATTTCCTTAACCTCTGATTCCAAATCAACCATAGTATAACAAATATTTTATCAAGACTTTCAACCTTTCTTACTTTTGTTTCTATAATACCCAAATTCGATTATATCCATGTTTAAATTATTCACATTTTTTTTCTGTACTCTCTCCATAAAATTTTTGATCTATTACATTCCAAAAAACATGTTCACAAGTTTCAAATTCCCCACAATATAAACATACTCTATATTTTATACTTTTATATGACATATTCACCTTCAGTTGTAATTTTTGTATAGATAACTGCAATAAAAAAATCTTGACTTTCTATATATTTTTTACATCTTTTCATTGTTGTAATGATGGCATTCCTTTTCTCAATGTTTTAATTCCTTTCAAGGATATATCTTATAATATGTTTTCATAATCTTTTCATACCATTCTTTTCTCTTATCAATTTCATTCACATTTATTTTCCACAATATAATCTTGCCTTGATAATTTTCCATTTCTTTATTATAACAAACCCTTCTTTTTCTTGAGCTAGGAAAAATCAACCATTCCATTTTATATTTTAAACTTAACATTTTCATTAATAATGAACTTTCATTTTCCTTTAAACATTTCATTATGTATATAAGTTTAATGAGGACATATATACTATAGGGTTTATTAACCTTAAACCTCATTTTTTGCTTTTCACATACAGTATCCCTCTTTTCACAGGGTTCAGCCTCAATCCCTAAATAAAGGAAATATTATGTTATATACATCTTTCTCTAAGTTTAAAGGAAGACTATAAATGTCAGCTAGATTATGTTATATACATCTTTCTCTAAGTTTAAAGGAAGACTATAAATGTCAGCTAGATAAGCAATCTTTGCCAACAACACAGACTTTAGTAAGTAGACGTTTTTATTTCCTCTACTTTTTTTTACCATATGGAATTTACAATTTCTTGTTTCCTGAAGTTTATCCCAAGGATCTTATTTTTATCCTTATTGAAATTTATTCCACTAATCCTTCCCTCAAAATCTAAACCTTGACTTTTGTCTTTATTTAATGCAAAACCAGTAACCTGAATAATTTCTTGCATTTGTTTTATCACTTTCTTTGTTGTAATATCATTTGCAAAATTTAACAAAATGGGCATTGTTATTCCTTCACTTGAAATATAGCTCATAATATCCATAATATCCATCTCCTTATTCATATACGTAGATATAGTATTCATTACTAATACAAATAATGTACCGTTCAATAGACAGCCTTGTCTAATACCCCTTTCTACCTTTATAGCTTTGCTCAACCATTCATTTATCATAATCTTCACTATATTATACTTATATGCATGCATACATACGTTTTTAAGCCTCTTACTTATATTATATACATAAAATTATATACATCTAATATATCCCATAATAACGAGTGGTGAATCTAATCAAATGCTTTGTTTAAATCGTTTTTGCCTGAACATTTCTAACTACTATATCATCTACTATCTCCCTAATTATTAACAATAAATATTGAACATTTCCCTTTTATGCCAAACACTTGTTCATTTACATTGCCTACTTTTTCCTGCCATCGTTTTTTGCAGTATTTTCATAAAATTCTTATGATCTTATGATCTGTATTATTTAACATAATTGATTTCTAATTTTGTATTTTTCCTTGTCTCCTTTTTTCCATACAAACCTAATGATAGCTCTACATAGCTCTTTATACCTGAAACCTTTTTCTAACCATTCATTTACTACCTTTATAAACCATTTCTTTTGCTCTATAGTCATACTTTTATACAGTTGATATTCTATTCCAACAGGTTCTGCTGCTGAATCTAAATTCATTACTTTTATTGCCTATTCTAGTTTCTCGATTCATATATCTTTTTCTAAATTTTTATTCTCCTTGTCAGAAAATGTGAGTACCTTCCATTGTTTGCATGTCTTTGTTCTCTGTTCTTTAAACGATGTCTTAATATGTTCTCTGACTACATTCATAATCTCTTCTTGTGTATTATGCATTTTACCTGAAGAATCTTTCATTTCCCACATTACACTATTATTGTCTTTAATTATTTTACATAAATATGGTGCAATTTCTTCTTTTTTCCTTTCAGGAAATATCTTTGTACAATAAATGTTCTATTTTTTTTCTTATTCAAATCATATAATTTCTGTTCCTTAATAAAAAATGTTTTTGTCCTTCTCTAAACAATCAGTCATTTTATTGTTTAAATTGTAGTATTTTTTCCATGTATAGCCTCTCTTTCTCCCATGTTACATAGCATTTTTTTATATTTCAGTTTAAAATTAACTACCATTCTAACCAATCTTTATAAAATTCTCTCAGTTTTGATGAAGTTCAAGGTGTTTGAATGAAAGCACTAAACTGTTGTGTTTCACTTCCTGTGATTTCAATTTGGGATCACACCTATGGACTACTTATTTCTGTCACTGGTGTTCCAAAGGCAGTGTTTTGTGTGTTAGTGATACTTGGTTCTGTTTTTGTGCTCCTTTTTGTTTTCATAAGGTCATAACCTCTTTTTTCCCTTTAGCATCTCATTTCACTTCATTTATTCTTTTTATACCTTTCCCTATTTTATATAATCATTGTTTCCCTTTACTATAATCCAAATTGCCCTTTGATCTGAAAAACCTGTCAATAACACTCCTTCTTTAACTATTACTATGCTTTCTGACAATAAAAAAAATATTCTGTTCCTGTACTTTTTTCCACTGTTTTATACATCCAAGTCTCTAGATTCCATATTTTTAACTGTCAGTATTTTATAATATTCTTTACTAGTAACATCATAAGCCTTCTTATTTTGCTGTCTTAAGCTGCAATTAAAGTCTCCTACTGCAATTATCTCCATGTTAACTGCTACATACTATATTATTTTTCTAAACATCTCCTCCCTCTGTTTTTATTACATATGCATATATTGCAATACTTCTTATAGCATGTTCTCTCCATCTTACATCAATAATAGCAAATAAAAATTCTCTCTTCCTCTCCTTAAGGACTTGCTTGCCAAAAAAAATGTAAATCCAAGAAAACAGTCGAGTCCAAACAGGCTACGCAAATTTTATTCCATAAAAACAGGTAAAATAGTGATAAAACTATGAGCACTTTTGGGATAACCCTTCATCAGACAATGAAACAGCTTTCATGAATCTTTTTAAATACATTTAAAAACACAACCACCAATCATCTCACTGCCCTCCTTTTCCTTAGGGCTGGTCTTAAAGGTATTCATGTATTCAACTCTGCAGGATGGTTTGCTGCTAGTTCTATAATCCAGTGTAGTTCATTACATTCAGTGACATTCACTATCCCCCCTTCTACTCACATGAGTAACCTTTATAACCATGAACTTAAAAGTGTGTGTTGGATTCTTAGAAGTATGCACATGCAGAGAATGTCATTCATCTCTCTGTTTAATGCTGTACAAATGATGTAAACTGATTTTCAATTTACAATTAGTTTTCCCTACATGGTAACTGGGGCATGACTGACACATCACTATATATACTACATTCTTCGTATGGCAGTCTGTATATAATTTAAATATATATTCCTTTTTATTTATGGGGTGAACAAAGCTATTCTTATCACTAATCATGGAGCATGTCTTGCAATGCCTGCAAGGAAAAGTACCTGTTCTATCTGATGTTATCATAGTTTTATTTCTCATTCCTGGTTCTTTATACAACATATCTTTCAGATTACTAAAACCAAAGCTTGGTTCTTTGTCCACTATATTTTTGAATATATCCTCACTTAACAAGATTTTCCAGTTTTGTTTAATTATTTCACAGACCCCATTAATATTGTTGCTGTATTGTAATATAAGCCTATTTTTATTACTTCTTTCTATGTTACTATTTTGTGTCATTGTGTTGTTCTCATGTCTTTGTGTCTCATTAACATTAAACCATGGTCTAGCCTTTCCCTTTCTATTTCTCCTCACTACTTCTAACCCCTCTTGCATCAGGTTATTTGTGTAGCCCCTTTGTACCATATGGTTCTGTAAACTCTCCAGGTCTTTTTCAAAATTGGCTTCTTCTGTGCATAGTCTCCATGTACGTAAACCCTGTCCCACTACTATGTTTTTAAAAGTACGTCTAGGGTGCATACTTGAAAATTCTAGATAGTGATTGCTCCAACAATTTTTCTTATATAGAGAGGTTGACATGCCAGTCTCTACATCATTGGTTCTTCTTACATCCAAAAAGTCTATAGATTTAAAATCACTTTTTACTGTAAACCTTAGAAAATCAGTGGTTGTCTCTAGATGCTTAATAAGTCTTGTCAGTTCATTCTCACTACATTGCCATAAAATATAAACATCCAGTGATGGCTGGTGACTTCAAATTGAAGGGGGCTGTAGGAGACAGCTGAATGGGTGGGACCAATGGGAAGGGGTGTGGCCAGCTAGAAAGGGGAGGGGCTATGTTTAAAACCACAAAAACTGGAACTTTAATTAAATACTCTGCCCTGGGTGCCAAACCATCATTATGAGAGTCCAATCAAGACAATGCGAAGTGTAGAAGAAAAAAAATATTTCAATACATTGGCTGCATGACAGCTTACTTAATATCTAGATGGAACCAAAAAGGCTGTGAGGCATGAAAAAATAAATTACATTTTAAATACATTACTGGAATGCCAGTCAAAATCAAGTACAATAAAACAAGCAGCACTTAACTCAAACCACTTCTCCTTGCACTGCAGTTCTAATTATAATTTATATTCAACTTTATGAAAAGTACATAGTAACATGCTGAAAGTAGCAATCTCTGTGATACCCCCACTTGTAAAAATGTTTCTTATCGAAAAAAGACCTGCTGCCTGACAACTATCTACTTCTTTCATTGGGAAAACATGATCAATGTAAAAAATGAACAGCAAACAAGAAACAAGCTCAAGCTAAATTGCTTAAAGGATTACGCACAGGTTATGGACCACACATGATAGACTGGCATTCTGTTTAGTTTATGGGTAAAGCCTGCAAAGATGACTGCAAGTCTCCAACAAAGGTAATGAGCTTCTTAAAATACTGTAATTCTGTCCTTTATTACAAATACTGTCATATGCATTTCAATACCCAGGGCTTATACGTTATCTAGTTATGTACATATTCTCTGTATGGCAACAACAAAAAGGATTTCAATGGTGGTAATTCTTTGACAGTAAGCTTACTTGCATCATACAATTTCAGACAAGGTTACCTAATGGTCATGAAAGCATTGCTACTTAAACACAGAGCAACAGGCACTTTCTGAATAAGAAGAAGCATAATCAACAGTGTAAAAATATGACAGAAAACCAGAACATTCTGCAATATCAAGCAAGGATAGAAGAAAAGCCACTGTAGTACTTGTGTCTACCTTGAATGAGGGGGTACTCTGCACACTTAACACTGCATAACTGCTCCTTGCCTTGCTTGGAAACATCCAGAGTCACTACATGGGGGAGTGGGGCGCAACAAATATGTCACAACTTGAAATGTCTCTGGCTGACTGCGATGGCCCTAACACATTTGTCAACCTCTCAGCCTCAGAGCAAGAAATATGGACAAAGCCATACACAGAAGTGGGACAAAGGCCCAAAAATAAGGACAATATTTAAAGATTGCTCTTATAAACTTTCTAATAGAATAGTAGGTCTTGCATTAGTATGAATTTTCTGAAGGGTATGAAATCTGAAACTCAAATGTCTGTCATTATTTTCCTACTTCAATCTTTAATGATTTGCCACTAATTTGTCAGAAAACCACAATTTTATGAAAAATGGACTAAAAATGTGATGCAAAAATATAAAATAGCCACACAATACAGCTGGGAACCTGTCAAAGGGACACTTTTTAATATTAATACAGTTAGCTTGAGCAGCTGACAAAATAAATGAATCTACATGCATTTCTGAAATAAAAGTAATCTATAACTCTGATTATTACAGTCATTTATTAATTGTAAAACCTCCATGTTTTCTTCCAAAATTGCCATTTTGTGGAGTGATTATTAAAGGGGAGAGCAACATTTTGAGCCAAAATCAGGGACAGTTGAGAGGTTTGGATATGCCCAATTCTATAAAACAATTTGCATATACCTCTCAACCTAACACAGGAAATCTGGACAAGGCCAAATATATTGGGGGAACATACAGACAGTACTAAAAATTGCTCTTGTATAAACTTATTTGATAAAACAACAGGTCTTACTTCAGCATGCATTTTTCTGAAGGTTATGAAGTCTGAAACTCAATGATTGACATTATTTAGTGACTTAATTCCTAAATGATTTGTCATTAAACAACAAATTTTATGAGGAACAAACCAGAATTAAGAAGCAAAAAGCTATTCATTCTGTGAACACTTGGACAGTTGAGAGGTGTAGTTCAGCCGAGCCAGGGTTGTCTTTGAGTTTGCCATTTTTCCCCCTCACAAAATCATGGACCCATTACTTGGCTATCTCACCCCATTTACCATAAACACTGCAATGAGCATACTGCTTTACTTCTTCAATGATTTGGATTTCATTTGAAAGTTTTATTTTGTATTTTACAGCACAGACACTAAGACATCTGCTGAACAAAGCAATGCAGTCTCACAATGAAAATAGACTTAGCATTAAAATTCTGCCCTTGAAACTCACATTCATTGAAACAGCATTGAAATCCACATTCAAAGAAAACACATTTGGGTAGTATACAGATTAACTTTGGGCTGTTTTCAAATGATAGGCTCCTTGCACACAAAACACACGTGTTGTGTGATACACTGATTGTATTAAATTATATTCCATGTATAATACAGTACAGTTGTTAGAGGGTGTTTTAAATTTGTTTTGAACATTTTTCCAGTAAACAATGTAACAAAGTGCATGCACCAATAATGACAAAACTGCCCAATTGAGAACATTTCCATCATAAAACAATCTACTCAAACTTATACAATCCACCAGTATCAGTAAATATGCACAATCTCTGCAGAAGTAAGTCATCTAAATAATTCCACATTAGAGAGATCTGTAACTAATGAAGAGGATGCTGCTAGCAAAGAACTTTATATTTCATTTTTTCATCTATAAAGTGACTGTTGCCCCTGAGGAATAAATTGGCTATATTACATTAAAAAAAAAGTTAAGCTAGTAATATTGCAATAGGAAAGAGGACATTCTCAGTACGGCAGCATCCATCCCCTGTGGGACCCACAGCCTTCTGCATCAAAAGCAAGTACACTACCTGTTGTGCTATTAACAATGCAAGGAGACTCAGCATAAGCAGACTAAACCTCCCTTCCCCTGCAGCTCTCAGCTCCTTGTAAAATTTACTTGATACTCAACTGTATCTCTCAACTTCGCAGCATAAAAAATCTGGAAAAAGCCAAAACTTATTGGGGGGGACAAAAGCCCAAAAACCAGGGACACGTTAAACATTGCTTTTATAATCTTGGAAAGTTGCTAGAATAAAAAAAATGCTGTGTTACCACCATATATTTTACCACTCAGTCATGAATTCAGGCCCCTGTGCAAAACACTCAGAGTAACATACCACTATGCCAAATCAGCTGTTTTGTGAAAGAGGGGAAGACTGAAACTTAAATGGCTACCGTTTAATGAATTCAGTTCTTACCATAGCTGTCAACCTCTTAGCACAAAACACCTGGACAAACCCAGTAATGGGGGAATACAGCCCTCAAACATATTCAGTGAATTCAGTTCTCACCATAACTCTCAACCTTAGCACAAAAAAACTAGCGAAGCCAATAATGAGGGAATACAGTCCCAAACATAGGGACAAATTTCATCTTATAAACTTAGAAAATTGCTAGAATAAAAGGTTTTGTGTTACTTTGTACTTTCTGAAGAATATGAAGTCTGAAATTCAAATGCCTGTCAGTTTTAGTTAACATTTGTTAACCAGGAAAGTCTGACTTGGAACAAAAAACAATATTCAGCAGAGGCCCAGGGAGAAATAATGTAACATGGAAGGAAATACAAGCAAACCCACACAAACACAGGGATGACATGCAGACTCTATACAGAAGGCATCCCAACCAGGAATCAAACCAGTGAACTTATAGCTGTAAGGCAACAATGCTATCACTGCACTATCAAATATCTAAAGATTTAAACATTCAGAAATCACAGATGTTATGAGGAACAGCACAGAACAAAATATGAGGCATAAATCTGCAAATATTTCACAAATGGTGGTGGGTAGGGAATTCAGACTCTTGCTACCTGCACTCAAGGTGCATGGTTCAAGCCTGATCTGCAACCACCACCAGGTTCAACACAGGTTCACTCTAGCCACCAGTATAACGCAACTGGGGCATTTTACACATACACACTCACACACACACTCACACACACCACCTCGTTAGTTTAAGGCACCAGAAGCTAACTCTGTAGCTTTGTTCATGGCAGCAACCATTCCAATTAACTCCGTTCACAGCAGTAACACACACTAGAAGAAGCAACTCGTTAGTTCAAGGCAGCAGCAACTCTTCCACTTACGTTCACAGCAGCAATAATCCCATTCATTCAAGGCATCAGAAGCCAACTCTGTAGCTTTGTTCATGGCAGCAACCCTTCCACTTAACTCAGTTCACGGCAGAAACCCTTCCACTTAACTCCGTTCACAGCAGCAATAATCCCATTCATTCAAGGCATCAGAAGCTAACTCCGTATCTTTGTTCATGGCAGCAATCCTTCCACTTAACTCTGTTCACAGCAGCAACCCAGAAGCTAACTCCGCAGCTTTGTATATATATATATATATATATATATATATATATATATATATATATATATATATAGTATATATATATATATATATATATATATATAGATATATATATATATATGTATATATATATATATATATATATATATATATATATATATATATATATATATATATATATATATATATATATGTATAGATATATACTAACATCTTTCTTTTTCATTTTGCTTCATCCTATATAACACATTCAGATGACATTGTGATCTATAGTGAGAGTAGGACCAGGTTGAGGAGACCCTGGAAAGGTAGAGATATGTTCTAGAGAGGAGAGGAATGAAGATTAGCTGGACTAAGACAGAATATGTGTATGTGAAAGAAAGGAAGGATAGAGAAATGGTGAGGATGCAGGGTGTAGACTTGTTGATGGTGGATGAGTTTAAGTACTTGGGATCAACAGTTCAGAGTAATGGTGAGTGTGGAAGAGAAGTGGAGAAGAGAGTACAGGCAGGGTGGAATGGGTGGAGAAGAGTGTCAGGAGTGATTTGTGACAGACAGATATTAGTAAGAGTGAAAGGGAAGGTCTACAAGAGGGTAGTGAGACCAGCTATGTTGTATGGGTTGGAGACGGTAGCATTGTCAAAAAGGCAGGAGTCAAAGCTGGAAGTGGCAGAGTTAAAGATTTTAAGATTTGCACTGGGTGTGACAAGGAAGGACAGGATTAGGAATCAGTATATTAGAGGGTCAGCTCAGGTTGGACGGTTTGGAGACAAAGTCAGAGAGGAGAGATAGGGTTGGTTTGGCCATGTGCTGAGGAGGGATACTGAGTATATTGGGAAAAGGATGCTAAGGATGGAGCTGCCAGGCAAGAGGAAAAGAGGAAGGCCTAAGATAAGGTTTATGGAAGGGGTGAGAGAGGACATGCAGGTGGTTGGTGTGACAGAGCAATATGCAGAGGACAGGAAGACATGGAAACAGATGATCCGCTGTGGTGACCACTAATGAGAACAGCTAAAAGAGAAGAAGATATATATGTCATACTTAATTTTTGATCCCCACTCCAGTTTCCAAAACCTTATTTTTTCAACATCATTGCTAAGTCCCATTTTTCATTGAACATGATTTCCTTAGCCCTCTGATACCAGATTAACCATAATATGGAAAACATTTGGATTTTCCACCTGTATTTTTTTTTTTACTTTTATGTCTATAGTAACCAAATATAATCATGTCTTTAAATTCATTCATATATTTTCTCTGTATAATCTTATCCTATAACAGTTTTACCCTTTTACATTGTTTAAAAACATGTTCACGTTTCAAACTCACCACAATATTGATATTGATAAACTCTGTCTTTTCTAACTTTATATGGCATATTTGCCTTCACTAATAGGTTTTGTATAGACAACCTCCATAGACAATCTTGACCTTCTATATGTTTTTTACATATCTTCATTTTTGCAGCAATATAATTTCTTTTCTCATTGTCTAATTCCTTCCAATGATATATCCTGCAATACTTTCCCATAATCTTTTCATACCATTTTTTCTATCATTTTTTTTAATTTCTTTCACATTCATTTTTCACAAAATAATCTTATCTTGATAATTTTCTATTTCTTTGTTATAACAACTCCTATATTTTTAAAACTAAAAAAGTCAATCATTCCATTTTATACTTCATACTTAATATCTTTTTTATTATTGTAGTCTCATTATATTTTAAATGCTTCATTAGTGTGTATACATTTAAGGATAGCAAATACACTATAGGGATATTAACCCTAAACCTCATATTTCATTATGCACACATAACATCCCTCTTTTACAGGGTTTAACATTGATCCCCAGATAAAGTTAAATGTTATATTGTATACATATTTCTCTAAATTTAAAAGAACACTACAGACACTAGTTAAATAAGTAGTATTTGCCAAAAGTACTGACTTTAAGTATACTTGCCTTTTAAAGGAAAGCTTAAAAAACTTCCAAAGCATACACATTTGTTAAAATTCCTCTGTTTTCTCTTCCCATACCGTATTTATAATTTCTTAATTCCCAAAGTTTATTCCAAGGATCTTAATTTTTTCTTTATTAAATTCAAATCCACCAATCTTTCCTTCAAAACCCAAGCCTGGACTTTTATCTTTATTTAATACTAGCCCAAATACCTTAGTATCTTTTTGTAACTGCTTTATTATTGCACTCACACTAACTTCATTTTTAGTTGTAATGATAATGTGATATGTATAATTCAACAATATGGGCATTTTTATCCCTTCCTTAAAAATATAACTATTGGGATCCATGTCCTTATTCATGTATGTTGATTTTACATTACTAGTGTTAGTAATGTCCCACTCAATGGACTTCCTTGCCCAATACCCTAGTCTAACTATATATCACCACTCAACCATCCATTTATCATAACAGTTACTATATTATATTTGTATGCTGATGTACACACATTTTAAATCCTCTGCCCTGTATTATACATATGAAACATATTCCCTAATACTAAATGAAGCATCAAATCAAATGCTTTACTTAAATCTCCTGCCATCACTTTTGTCTGAGTATTTCTAACTACTATATCATCTACTAATTCCCTAATTATTATATTTTATACCAACCACATAATCATTTACAACCTTACCTGTTTTTCCATCCATCCTTTTGTGTAATATTTTCATAAAAAAAACTTATAATCCGTATTATTTAATGCAATTAATCTCCAATTTTGAATTTCTCTCTTCTCTCTTTTTTCATATAAATCTCATGATACCTCCACATAACTCTTTATACAAAAAAAAAACATTTCTTAACCATTCATTTAATACCTTTATAAGCCATGTTTTGCTCCAAAGTGTGATTTTTATACATTTTATATTCTATTCCTTCTGGTTCTGCTGCTGAATTTAAATTCATTCATTTTATTACCTGTTCTAGCTCTTCTATTTCTATCTCTTTTTCTAAATCATTATTCTCCATGTCTGAAAATGTATGTACCTACCTTCCATTTTTCCATTTCTTACTTTTCTGTTTCTAAATACTGTCCTAATATATTCGTTTACTATATTCATAAACTCCTGCTGTGTGCTATGTATTCGACCTAATGAATCTTTCAATTCTCCTTTTACAGTATTATTCCCTTTGATTATTTGACTTAAATATGGTGCAATTTCTTCTTTTCTTTCTTTCTTTCAAAAATATTTTGTTTATACAATAAATGCTCTATTATTTCTTAATCATTTCATATATGTTCTCTGCCTTACAAAAAAAATTCTCATCATTCTTCTCTAGACACCAAATCATATAATTTGTTAAATTCTTAAAATTCCTCATTTCTCTATATATTTTCTCTTTTTCTTCATGTCACATAACTTTTTTTATATTTTAGATTAAACTTTAACCACCATTCTGACCAATTTTTGTAAAACTCTAATGTTTACATGATCTTGTCATAATCACTTGACCGCTTTTTTCTCTTTATCGTCCCATTTTACTTTAGTTATTCTTTTTATGCCTTTTTCTATGTTTATATAATCATGATTTCCTTTTACCTTAATCCATATTGCCCTATGATCTGAAAACCCTGTCAGCAATAATCCTTGTGTAACTGCTAATAAAACTTTAACCACAAACAATGAGGCACAGTGCAAAATAAACTAATAAACAAAAGAAACACCGTGAAGAGAACAAACTGCACCGGACAGCCGAGATATTCAAAAAGTTTATTCCAAAGTAAAACGTTTGAACAATCACCACGTTTTTCGTCATAAACTGTAAGACTTCTTCAGACACTAACAAATTACAATTAACATATATATATATATATATATATATATATATATATATATATATATACTGACAAATCTTTCAAACTAGCCAATGAAAAGCTATACAAAACAATCCTCATAAATATTAATGAAATTCATTCGTAACTAAAAGCATGAAAATCTAAATGACCTGTCAATAAGTTCATGTACATCAATAAAACATATATTTTAGTATATATTCAAGTGTGTAAATGCATTGTGAACATTTGATAAAAAACATGTTGGTATTTTTATATTTTTATATTTTTAATTGTGTGTAAAGCTTTTTGCCATGTATTAGAAATAACTTTAAATTAGCGCAACAATACTCCCATCTAGTGGTAAAAATAATGTATACATGTGAATTTCTTCTTATATAAAGAATGAGTGAGATGAATGTGAATGTAAATATAATGTACATTTAGAAAAAATAGATTAAAAAACCTAAGTTTGTCTTAATGTCGATAACACCCTCAATAAAATGTATATGTTTGTATATCTATATCTATATCTATATAATATTAAATACATAATAAATACAATAAATATAATAAAAAATGAATATATAGTTTATAAAAGATGTAAATATGTAAAAATGTACACATGTAATATCCATAAAATCCTAACTAATATAAATAGATATATACACATTTTAAATGTATAAATATGAAAGAACACAATGAAAATGGTTCATGATAATATATAAAACTGTATATAAAGAATAAAAAATAAAAAATTGTGTATAAAAACAAATATATATACATATGACCCCTATATTAATAAATGTTACAATTTTGCTGCTCTCAACTTCAAAACTGGAGTTAGTGAGATGTTGTCATTCAAACCTGGAAATTTATTTGCCTCCATGACAATTTGCCAGTATAATTCTCGGTATTCGATCTGGGTCTCCCAAAGACCACCTCTCTCATCTTTCTGAATCTCTTCTAAAATGAAAAATTTGTACTTAGCTAAGGGGCAGGAATTTGTGTGTTTATATAATGCATTAGATTCTTTCTTGTTTTTAATGTCATTCAGGTGTTCATAAACCCTATATAGAAGGCTGAACAAATTTTATAAATTGCAATATACACTACTCCAAAAGAATTGCAATTGCTATATACTCTGCCTGTAATCTCTCTATCTCTTGCTTCAATGAAAATGTTGTGTGAATTAAACATAGATGGACACTGTGAACACATTCCACAAGAATAAGTGCCCCCTACCTTTGTGCTTTTCTTATTCACTTTATATTGAGCTGTCAACCAATCTTTAACATTACGTCCCCTCCTAAAAATGACATTAAAAGAATCTTTTGATTTGTTAAAATTAAGGTCAGCGATGTTAAGAAAGTTTTCCCATTCTCTATAACACACTTGTTTGATAACGCCAGCATCCCCATTGAAATCAGTAATAAAGGACTGGCTATATATTTTATCCTTCCTGGAATCTGTAGGTTCAAGTGTTCTAAGAACATCACTGATAGGTGGATTGTAATTCAATATGGGAGCAAACTTAATTCCTCTCCCTTTAATAACTTCATCTCTGATACAATTGCAGAAGTCTAATGGGTAATGGATTTCATTTTACCATAACCCATATTGCCTGATAATAAAAAATACTCTATTTCTGTTGTTTTCTCCCCTCTTCTATATGTCCAAGTTTCTAAATTCCATATTTTTAACTACCCATATTTTAGAATGTCCTTTACTACTTTAACATCATAAACATTTTGTTTGGTTGTCTTAAATTACAATTAAAGTCCCCTACTGCAATTATCTCCATATTAACTGCAACAGATTATATTATCTTTCTAAACATCTATTCCCTCTCCTTTTTTATAACATAAGCATATAATGCAATAATTCTCATAACATGTTGTCTCCATCTTACTTCAATACAGTAATTTTACTTGTTATAACAAATGTAACATCTAACACTTTAATTGTATTTTTATATAATACAAGTATTCCTGAACAGGTCTATTTCCCAAAATTCCATATTGCATTTTTCCCCACCACATAACTCTACTTTAGATAATAGTATGTATTCCTACTTTCCCATTCTTTTTTATTTTTTATGTCTTATATATTTTTCTTTTTTCTTTCATTCTTTTTTCCAATTGAATTTCTTTTTTGTATAACTATATTTCATTTAGCATTGTCATTCTCACTTAAGCTTAATTCTTCTATTTCAGCATTTACTGTATTTAAATCATGTTTCACTTTATTTTTTGAGTTACTTGCTCCATGTCTGTATTAATGCTATCTTTTTTCCATTTTTTCTGTTCTAAATCCTTTTCTGTAGCTCTCTCCTTATTACCTTGTTCTATTGCATTCTTTGATACTACATTTTCTTTTTCTTCACGCTCTACTCAAATATCTCACTTTTTTACATTTATAACATTTAGGTTCACAATCTTTTGCATCATGCCCTAAACCCCACACAAAGTATTTTCCTTTTCACATTTATTAATTCAATTATCAATTTTTTTCATATAAAAAGCACTTTTTTGGCTATCCCAAATATCTCACCAAACCTCTATCTCCTTCAACATTAATAATATGTACAATACAATCATTTTCCAGTTTCAATATCACATTGCAATCCCATGCCCCAGTCCATAAACCCCTAATTTAAGTAGATCATTATATAGATTCAGTAAGTGCTTTTTAAAGTCTCTTTTTCAACCTCAGTTCAGAACTGAATATTAATTTTTTTCTTGTTATTCCTAAAAGATGGCTTAAGTACATATAAGTTCCATGGTGAAGAGTTTTTCTTTTATTCATCTTCCTCTATAAACTTTTCCATTATCTGCCCAGTCTTGAAAATAATGTCACAGAATGTTTCTTTGTTAATATGTATAAATGTTCTTACCTCCTTTGTTTTAATCCAGAGGGTCTTAATAACTTCATCCCATATCTTGTATATGTCCATTGCAGCATCTTTCTTCTTTTCAACTAGAATCTTAAACAGTCTTTTTCTTCTAGCATTCATTTCTTCTACTTGCTTACCACGTATTCCTTCTCTCACCATCTCAGAGTATTATTTATTCTCTATCTGTGTCTCCTCACCCTGCTGCACTTCATCCTTCTGTATTCTCATAATTTCTCCCCAAAACAAATCCTTTCCAATTTCCAGTTCACATTCCTCCATCATCTCCAACAATATATCATCCTGCAACCCTCCCAACTGGAGAGTTGTAACAATACAGTCCTGCATTGCATCCTCATATTCAAAACACTTTTGTTGGAACACCTCTTCTGAATCTATCTCCACTGCATCTGCTGCCTTCATACTGCTTTGAAAAGGCTCAACTGTCTTTTCCTCCATCTCTGACACACCATACTCCTCTCTTGAGCTATCTTTAGCTTCTGACTCCTTCTACTGTAAGTCAAACATATCTGCTGTTCAATTAACATCACCAGAATTATGATTTACCTTTATATTCAGCTCTAAAAACCTCCATTTTTACTTAAGGTAGCTATCTGCTTCTCTGAGGAGCAGCCTTCACACCCAGAGCAGAAGTAAGATGTAAATGGTACCACACACAAATGTCTCCCCCTATGGAAAAGAATAGGGGAAGTTCCTTGATGTTCATGTTTAACCTGAAAGGATTCTACTAAACTAGTGGGACTAACCCAATCATCAAAAGATAGATAGATGTATAGACAGATAACTAAATAAGCCATGCAGCTGTGAACTTCTGGGCATGAATAATGAAGTAAATGTATGGTTTAGGCTTCTTATCAAGCAAATGCAGTACTAAATAACCATACTAAGAATTAATAATAGAAAATGTGTTACAAAGTGAAATCAGAATTCATTTGTGTCATCACATTCAATATCATTCTTACAATGCTACCAAAATGCAGCATGACATTTGACTACTAAAACCCATTGCAATTTAAGGCAGTGTTTAACTTGCAAAATGTTAGCCCATTTCTGATATAAGCAATTAAAAGGTGGTTCAAAAATACCACCTACATCAAAAATATCCTAATAAACAAAGTGGCAGCAAATGAAAGAAAACTGCCCAGAACAACCATTGACTTCACTGCTCCATTTGGATTTTAACAATGATATATATTTTAGCATATACAGGTATAAAAAACAGGGTCTATATCATATATTCGAAATTCCAAAATATCGAACACCATAAGTTCGAACTTGGAATTTCTAATTATGATAACATCGAATGTTCAGAATAGCGAATTTTTTCCCCAGGGAAAAAATGTGCTGTTCCGAGAAACATACACACAACACAAGCACACCAAAATAAATAAACCACACACATACAGTTAACAAAACCCAACCCTACACTAAACCATACATACATTACTAATTATCCACTTACCTTAACCCGCACCCTAACCCTAAGGTCCGTAACTATCGCATACATACCCTATGAAACTAAACACAAACAAACTAATTAATACACACACATACAGTTAACAAAACCCAACCCTACACTACACCATACATACATTACTAACCCGCGCCCTAACCCTAAGGTCCGTAACTCTCACACCACAGTGGAGGAAATAGCGAAGACACGGAACGGCCCACAGAAATCTTGTCCTAGGTAAGATTTCGATGTTCTGGGACTTTGCTATTTTCATCCTTCAATGTAGTGGGTTCAATATTATAACATTTGAAGTTTTACATCTTCAAAGTTATAATATAGACCCTAAAAAACAATACAAACTATTATAAACATTTTCATTAGTTTTCTTCATTATACATATATGTGTTCTTGTTTTTAATAATTATCATTCACTCCAAACATTACATAAATTGCTTAAATCATACTTTCCCATAAGTTTCAGTTCTCTGCCTGAACATTATTCTGCATGTTTTTTTTCCTGCAAATTTCACTTATTTCTATGTAATCTGCAATTTCTTTTTTCTAAAGATCTCACCTCTAATTCTTTTATCTTCTTTAAAATAGTCAGTACTTCAGTTATGGCTAGTTTAGATTTCGATTTCCATTTACTGGTAATTGCTTTTTAGGCAGTCAATAACATTAAACACAGAAAACCCTATGTCTTTATCCCAGTTAAATAGTTGAATTTCCTTATTTACAATAATCTGTTCCCCTGACATTTCTGACAAAGTACTCTTTAGGGAATTTTTAAAATCTGCCAACTCATTACATTCTGGAAAAGCATGTTCTCAGTTACATCACAATTTCCAACACCCCTCCAGCAACCTACCTAAGGAAAAATTCTTTGACATCTGTTTAGGCTATATAAATATGAATGCAAACACTACTTTTTGTCTTCTACCAGCTGAAAGAAATAGAATGCATAACATTTTAAAGAACCATAAAATAAATGTGCTAGTGAAGCCAAAAATTTGCATTGATGTGTTGAAACTTACATGACCTTCTTTGCACACTTATAATTGCATATACATCACATATGTTTATTAAATAAGGTGAAATTTCAAGATGTTGGTGCTCCAGAGTGTATTAATGAATAATCTCTGGCACACATTCATAAACTAGATAAAACTAAAAATAGAGTGAATATGATAAAACTATGTTTCATCTACAGAAATGGAAGCAAATCAATGGACCATTAAAGGCAGACACAGCATATCGCTTACAGTGAAAAAATATTTTTTGTTCAAAACACATTGATTTTCTGAAATGTGTTCCCCCAAATGTACAAAGGAATCTTGTGCTCTAAACTACTGAATAACATCTAAATGTTATCAATGTGAAAAAGATAGAAAACAATAGAATGAGATTCATATATATATATATATATATATATATATATATATATATATATATAGTGCATAACACAGTGCTAACTACCATGAATTATAGCCATGCACAGAATATAGACGAATACATCGCTTATTTAGCTGCAAGCCACTTTATGCAGCAAACTGCTTGGCTGTTAACAACAGGTGTATGCCATTCATCTGAATCCCACACATCTCTTTTGCTTATTATCAACCTATGGAGGTAGTAAAACTACATTCATGACCCTCCCTAATGTATACTGGCCTCCTAATTTCAGTGCAAATGCACTGCAGAGTTGCATTGCCCTGTGTAGGCTAGTAGAGTAGCTGATTTAGGCTAGTTATGGAAAACATGGAAACTGTGTTAAAAACAACTACCTTTTTTCCAAGGTGAATATTACAAACAACTAGACGGTGTTGCCATGGGAGTCTCATGTGTCCCAGTGTATGCAAACCTCATAATGCTGTATTGGGAAAAACAATGCATATTTACACCTGATTATGCCTATATTAAGGGGTATTTTCAATTTTTGGATGATATTATTTTGGGATGGACCACTTGGAGTTATAGATCAATTCATGGAAAACTTATTTACATTTTGAAAGTAATCATCCCTACCACTAGAAGAAAAACATTGTGAAAGGACAGATGGTTAGGGCAGTTTGATTGCCTTCTCTTAGAGAAGATCTGTTTGAGGAGATCAAAACCATAAAAAGTTTCTTTATAGCAAGAGGTTATCCTCCTGATTTGATTAACACCATAAAAGGTGAAGTGTGTACTAGGTGGGGTACAAAATATATACCCTTGTTGAATTCTGAAGTTAAAACCCCAGATCCACTCCCTGGGGTGCCACCAGAGGATAGCAATAAAATATCAGAGGGGAGGAATTACACCCGGAAAAACAACAGTGGGGGTGATCAGTTTTTTGTACTTACATATAACCAAGATACGATCAAAATTAAACAGACCATTTGTAAATACTGGGAGATGTTTAAAAGTATGCCAGATAGTTTAAAAGTATTTACTTTCTCCCTAAAATTTAGTTTTAGTAGGGGGGCAAATTTAAAAAGGGTGTTTGAGTGTAACCAGAAGGTAACAAACAATACTGGAGGGGCTAGAAGGAAGGTAGGAAGTTTTGCATGTGGACATTGTTCCCAATGCAGATTTATTGCTAACAGAAATGAGCTTTCCATTCTAAGCCTCAGCCATGTTAACAAAAATAAGGTTATGCTAGCGAAGGGTTATTATAACTGTCAAACCAAGGGGGTGGTTTATTTGGTTTATTGCTCTCAGTTTTATGCCTACTATATAGGCAAAACTGAAAGAAGTCTGAAAAATAGGATATACAAACACATCCATTATATTTGCAAGAAAAAGGAAACTAATGCCTTATATAGACATGGTGTGTTATGTAAAAATGCACAGTTTAGATTTTGGGTTATTGAACAAGTGAAACCCTCTGAATGGGGGGGGTGGGCTAGGAGACTTGGTTAGAGCTTCAGGAGTTAATATGGCAACTCAAACTTGATGCCTGCACCAGTCCAGGGTTAAATGATCACCTGTCTATTGTTCCTCCTTTAAAAATGAGAGCAGTTGTGTAGGTGAAGGAACATAAACAAAATATAGTAGAACTATTAGATGCACTTTTTGTGCAGTTTTTTTCTTGTTTACACCAGAACACAAAACAACAAAATATTTAGACTTGTATTCATGAGTATACATATTTTCAAAGTGTATATTTTTAAAGTGGTTGCTTATGTAATATAAAAAACATGAACTTTAACTTTTAAAATTCTGTGATTTTCAATGGTTACTTAAGTTAATTGTTTGGAACTAGCATCCAATGAAATGGTTGATTTTAAATTTGTACTAACCCACTAGGGGCATTTAAGAACAACAATGAGTAGATTATTTATTCTGAAGAAGTTTCACGTGGTGAAATAAAAAGTGCTTCAATCCATTAAAGTTTTATTCAATTTGTATTGTTGGGAGCTGTGAGTTTCCTGTTATTCTGGTACACTGCTGAGGGATAGACTACTGCGTTTGCTGTCTGGCTATTTTTTGTTTATGTGTTTCCTGTTATTCTGGTACACTGCTGAGGGATAGACTACTGCATTTGCTGCCTGGCTGTTTTTTGGTTATGTGTTTCCTGTTATTCTGGTACACTGCTGAGGGATAGACTACTGCGTTTGCTGCCTGGCTGTTTTTTGGTTACTTGTTCTCATGCATGCTTGCTTTTCTTTTTTCCCTATGCAGCTGTCTGCTTTTTTTTTCTGTTTCTCATTCATAAGCTCATGAAAATTGCTGGACTGGAACTTTGCAGGTCAGGACCTCATATTACTCAAAACTTTAAATACCTTTATCTCCCATACAAGTGCCCGTTTGCTTTTTAAATCCATTCAGATCTGTATGGTCTCATATGTATGAAGGGCTTTTGTTCTAGACACTCAGAAAGTGTTGGGTCACAAATGTATCCCTTTTGTTACCAGCCACTTATACCTTTCTGATGTATTTTCCTAACATATAGCAGGTATGACTTAGCAATTCAGAGAAAACAAAGTCAGAGAGAACAAGTCTAAGCACAAGTTCTCGCTAAATAATATATTAAAATGAAAATAAGGAAACTGATTAGTTAGTTTTTTATGATTTAATTCCTTGACTTCAACTATTGTTTTGGTGTTGTACCACTGCACTCTCTACAGTTTTGGCTTAATAAACATCAATGCATTCAGTTATTGAGCTCTGTCCCCAGCACTGGCACTCTTGGATAGAGAAATAAAACTTTCACTACAGTCCAGATGCTCTGGGTTCTATAAATAGTGTGGTTGTTGAAAATGTCACAGTGGAAATTAAAGGACATTGCTCATTCACACATTCTAGGGTGGAGAAGTTTTTAATATTCTTCTAACACAGTAGTGATACCCGTGGTTTGAACCACAGTTGTATACCATATACTAGGAGGAAGAAAGTGGATAAGTGAACTTGCAAATGGAACAACACTGTTTAGGTGTAGTGTGTGGAAATGTTGATCTAAATGGGAAAATAGTGTAACAGGCATTGCATGATGCTTGTTTGCCAACAAAGGGAGGGTTTAAAAACAGAACCAAAACATCTTGGCTCCTTGCAGGATGAAGATTTGTAATCACTGACTATTACCTCCTGGGTCTGTTTTTTATGGACACTTAGATGGACTGTAATGGTTCAGTGGGGACAGAGTTGACACTGGGGTATTATAGCACCAAATGCAATTTCCAGCATTACTCTTCCACTCCATATCTGCTGCAAAAGCAATACTTCATCCAGCATACACCAAAGTTTTAAATATTTTTCCAGGAACTAAAGGAATGTATTGCTCATATTTTGCTTCTCATGTTTCCTGTTATAGACATGGCATCAGAGTTTCTTCATATACCTTATATCTCAGTCCAGTTCCAAATTTTCTTCTATAAAGGCTTTCCTCTACTTGCAGTGTATGAATGCTTTTGTTTGTCTGTCTACTTTATTTCATGGATCTATCCCACCAGTGGCCTATTTGCAGGTGGGGGTACCTGTGGTGGTATAGGTGGTACCCATAATGACTATTAGTAATTTAGTCAGGATACCATGGAAATATTAGTAATATTTTTGAGGAGTGACAGGCGGAACCTCATTTTTATGTCTGATCCAAAGAATGGCACTGCAGATGTGTGGCAACTAATGCTGCACTGCAGTTGTGTAACAAGATACCAGCCAAATACAGTTGTAAAAAGTGTGTTTACTCCAAACTATAAATATATTTTCATTATGAAATAACATTAATTTGTGGCATTGATCTGAATAGGTTCAATGTGTTTCTGAAACTTAAGGTTATTCCATGTCTCTCCTTTTCTTAATCTTGGATTGTCTTGGATTGGGTTTTATAGCATAGTCAAGGCTGGCAGAGCCTACATTTTGAGGATGCAAGGGTTGTAACTTTGCTAGTCATGTGAATTTGCCAGTGCTATGTGGGTTGAGGCAGAGCTGGATCATGGTCAAATTGCAACCTAGGACGGGTAATATTTTGGGGGGCCCTGATACAGGCCCCCCACAGTCATTCCAGAGTCCCATTACCATAAATTCTGTCCAAACCTTTCAGTGTACCTACTTCTTTCTGCTTTACTTCTACAATGATTATTTGGACTTAATTTAAAAGTTATTTCAAATTTTATAATACAAACACTGATAGACATTTGATAAACAAAGCAACAGTCTCACAGTGAAAACAGACTTAGCATTAAAACTTCTATGCCCTTGAAACTGACTTTCATTTCAACACCCCCTTGAAACTCACTTTCATTTCAACAGCATTGAAACCCACAATCAAAGAAAAAGCATCAGGCCAGTGGTGGATAAAGTTTACCTTTGGACTATTTTTGAATCATAGGCCCCTTGCACACATTTTTAGGACCATGCAAACATGCATTTGTTCTATGATTTACCTTCTTGCTTGTATTAAATTATATTCCCTGTATAATATAGCACCACTTGTTAGAGCATGTTTTAGATTTGCAGTTTTGAACATTTTCCAATAAGAATTGAAACAAAATGTATGAACCAAGAATGAAAAAACTGCCCAATTTAGAACACTTCATTAATAAAAGTCTACTCAAATGTCTGTCACTACAATCCAGCAATATCAGTCAATATGCACAGTCTCTATAGAAGTAAATGTTATCTGAATAATTCCATATTAAAGAGATCTGTAATTAATAAACAGCTTGCTACTAGCAAACAACTTTATATTTCAGTGTTTCATCTACAAATTCAGTGCCTGCTGCCCTTGAAGATTAAATTGTCTATGTTACATTAAAGAAATGGTCAGCTGGTAATATTTCATATTGAATGGATGACAAACTGACAACAGGTTCATACTTTCTAGGCATATTATCCAAAGGAGGACATACTCAGGACTGCAGCAGCCCACCCTCCTTAAAGTATAACATAGCATCACAATTCATTTACATGCTGTTGACGTAGAACCCACAGCCATCGACATGGAAAGCAAATATGCTACATGTTGTGCTACTAACAAGGCTTTTAAATTCTTTAGCACAACAGTGATACCATTTGCTAAACAGCAGTTGCATATTGTAAACAGACTTAGCATGAGCAGTAATAATGCATTTGACACTCAGTTTCTTGTAACATATACTTGACACACAACAATACCTCTCAACCTTGTAGCACAAGAAATCTGGGCAAAGCCAAAATTAATGGGAGACAAAGGCCCAAAACCAGAGACACATTTTAAATATTGCTTGTATAATCTTAGAACATTGTTAGAATAAAAGGGCTTGTGTGACCATGTATTTTCTTTTTTTTTTTTCAAAACAATTTTATTGATTTTAATACATTCAAAATTGTAAACAATCACATAAAATCATAGTAAAAACTGTAACCTGAAAACTTTAACATATATAAATTACATTATATAAACTACATGTCTGATATAAACCAAACTAACAGAAATGAACCAACTAAAGTATTTACATAGACATTCATTAATATATTTACAGTGTGTTATTGATATCTTATTATAATACATATTGTCATTATGAAAGAAATAAACTAATGTAATTTGTTATAGAGATTAGTTCTTCTTCAACAAGTTTTGCAGATTAACCCACAATTGAAGATTGTATGTTTTTTTGGTCGTCCTTGAGTTTATAGTTTTTAATTGCAGATGGCATACAACATTTAACAGATTCTTGAATTCAAAAAAGGAAGGAGGAGATTCTGAAATCCAATTTTTTGTTATGATCTTCCTGGCTACTGCCAGTATTGCCTGTAATAGTGGATACTTTATTTTTCTGACACATTGTGGAACAGGAGTATTAAATATCATCAGAGATCTATTTAATGTTAAATTGTCTGAATAAAGTGCCTGTAGTAAATTATGTATTTAAAGTATGGCATTCGTAAAATATATGTGCCCAATTTATGTCTATATTTGATTTACATTTATTACAAATATTTTGTTTTTTGTTTATTTTATCCATTAATTAAGGAGTGTAAAATGATCTGTTTATATATCTCCATGTATATAATTTCCAATTCAAAGATAAATTAGTTTTCCCTGCTGATTGTAATATGTTTGCTTTGTCTAACTCAGTAGGAAGATTATTATTGATAGAGTAAAAATAGTTCCAGAAATTCTGTGGACATCTGAAAGTTTATTCCCTTATAGTTCTATAAATAAAAGAAAGTTTGCCAGAATATGTATGCTTATGAAGTAAAATTGATTGAAAATTGTATAGTAAAATACTGGATTCGTGTTTAGTAATTGATGAGATCAATTCTAATTTATTAGCTAGAGTTAGTAAAAGTGTTTGTATATCTAGCCACATTGTATTGTCTATTTGATATTCCTGTATTATGTATTCAACTGATTTGGTTTTATATCCTGATGTTAGTTGGAACCAAAACTTAAGATCGTTATGCTTAAATATGGTAATTTTATTTATGTTTGAAGTTATAAAAGATTCTTGTGTGAAAGCTATGGGGAATAACAAAAAGAAGCATTCTTTGTATCTGGGGTGTTTATAAATAAATTTTTTAAAATTTGTTATAATTGTATGATTGAGATTTATGTGTATAGTTAAATAATATTTTAGGATCCATAAAAAGGGGTTACTTATTTTTTCTAATTTGTGTGTAGATGGTCTGGAAATTAGCTGTAGAGCTGATGAAACCCATAACAGTTTCCACTTGGCTGAGTATGTAGTATCTAAAAGTTGAGTAATTGTTTTGATTATTGAGGAAATAGAGTAAAGGTTTAGATCTGGGAATGCTATCCCACCATTGTTCCAACTGTTTTGATGTTGATTAATTGATATTCTTGGTTTTTTTCCCAGACCAAAAGAATTTTAATATTAAAGTATTTAACTTATTAGTAAATTTTTTTGAAGGGAGTATTTGAATGAATTGTATAATATATAATATTTTGGGTAGAATAATCATTTTAATAATAGCTAATCTTTCTTCTGTAGTGAAAGTTATTGTATTTCATTTTAAAAATAGATTTTGAATATTTTCAAAACACTTATTATAATTTAATTGTATTATTGTTTTGATGTTTTTAGCTAGAATTATTCCTAAATAAGTAACTTGATCTGTACTATTTAACTGATGAGAGTTATAGTTAGATTTGTTATTTGTATTTGAGTATATGGGTAAAATTTTAGTTTTGTTGCCATTAAAAGACAGCCCAGACATCTTTTGAAAAATCTTAATTGAATCAAACAGGGCTGATATTGAAGAATCGTTTCCTTTTGTAGAGATGAGAACATCATCTGCAAATAATTGAATTTTAGCTGTTATATCTTTTTCAAGCTCTAAACCCTCTATTTTATTATTATTCCTAATATCATTAGCCCACGGTTCCATTATCATTGTAAACAACAATGGAGATTGTGGGCAACCTTGCTTGGTACCTTTTATGATAGGAATTTTATTTGAAGTATATGTACCTAATTTGATATAAGCAAATGTACCATCATACATGTGTTTTAGTAGATTAATAAAATTGTATGAAAAATGTAAACACTCCAATAATGTGAACAAGTAATCCCAATTAATTGAGTCAAAAGCAGCGTTTATATCCAAACTAATTAAAGTTAGGTTCTTTTTTTTTCTTTTGTGAGAAGTCAATAAGGGCTAATGTTTGTTTTATATTATCATAAGTGTTTCTATTGATTACAAAACCTGTCTTATCCTCATCAATTAATTGGGGTAAAAACTTTTTTAGTCTTTCAATGAATATGTTCATAAACATCTTGTAGTCAGTATTTAATAAGGAAATAGGTCTGTAAGAGGAACAGTATTTATGGTCCTTATTATGTTTTAAGATAGGTGACATGAATGTATATTTCCATGAGGGAGGTATTATGAAGTTGTTTTGAGCTGTACTATATACTCTATGGAGTAATTAAATAGCTGGTTTGGGTATAACTTTGTATATTTCTCGTATGATACTATCATTTCCAGGTGCCTTATTTTGCTTGAGCTTATTGATTTGAGTTTGTATGTTGGCTAGGGTAATTAGTTTATCAATAAGTTCTATTTGTTGTTTATTAAGTTTATTATGAAGATTTTTATTAATAAAATGCTTAATGTTGTCTTTACTTTCTATATTATGTGTATCTTGATTAATTGTATGAAAGTGACTTCTAAATTCTTCTATTATATCTTGTATACTTCTTTCTTTTTCTTCAGGGAATATATTTATTTAATATGATTATGTTTATTCATTCTTTTAGTTTTATTCTTGAGATTAGTTAAGTGTTTAGGGTTTAGTGAATAAGCAAGGAATTTATATTTTTCTAATGTAATCACTGTCTTATGATGTAGTATGTTTCTATATTCTTCATTTAATTTGCTTATTTCCTCTCTAATGTTTTTAGAAGAGAGATTGTCTCTATTTTTGAGATGCAATAAATCAAGCTTGTTCTGTAATTTTTCCATATCTTTATCTCATGTTTTCCTTTTATTGTAATACCATTTGTTAATTTGTCCATATAGGTAAGATTTTAGTGCATCCCAAACATATATGTCATGAGTATTAGATGCTGAATTTATATCTATAAAATTTTGTATTTCTTCTTTTAAAAATGACTGAAAATCTTTAAGTTGGATAAGATATACAGGTATTATTTTTATTTGTGCATTAGGGATGTTGTTGATATTTAATTCAAATATAATGGAATTATGATCGGAGACTGGACAAGAAATGATTTTGGTGTTATTTAAGTCATTTATAATTTGTGTGGAGAATAGTATTCTATCAATTCTGGAATATGATTTGTGTCTATTGGAATAGAATATGTATTTTAGAGAGCTATGATCAGTGAAGTCAAAAATATCTTTGAGCAGGTAGGAGTCTATAAATTTTATTAGTTGTTTTGCTTGAGGGGTAATTTTTCTATTTGCTAAAGTGGTTGTATCTTTTAAATCTAGAATAAAGTCCCCTGCCATGATAATATTTCCCTCAGACTGAGATATTATTTGAGATAAAAGTTGTTTGATAGTATTAGTACCTATTCCCAGTAACCAGTAGTTATTTATTATTGTGTATATTTTTTTTATTTATTTCAATAATGGCTAAACATAGCAATCCTTTATTATCTTGATATGTTTTAATTATTCTTGGTAAAGGAAGTGATTTGTCCCATAAAATTGCAACCCCCCTTTTCTTTTTTGTATATACTGAGCTTGCAATTATTGTATATTTATTTGTGTTCAAGAATTTAATATTATCTCCTATTAAATGAGTTTCTTGTAAAAAAATTAAGTTTGGTTTATGTAGGGCTAGATATTTAAACAAACTACCTCTTTTGATGGGGTTATTTAGACCATTTATATTAATCGATATGCCTTTTAATATAGTCATGTTATATAGGTATGGGTGTGTGATTAATTAATAACATATCAATATAAAATGTGTTATTTGAGAATCTCTTTCCAACCATAAACTTGTTCATTCTGCAAGTACTATACATTGATTCATAGTGGGAAACACATATATCATGAGCGTTGTGACTTATAGTTCTATTTGGATAGATTAAAATGGATGTCAAAAGAAACTGTTTTTTAACAATGAACATATAATACAGATTATAAAAACACAATTTAGCTCCCTGCCTGGAGTTATAAACTCCCTGTCTCAATGACATTTGCCACTGAGATCGAACCCTTAACCTGTAGCAACAGAACGCAGCTACCACCAGTAATATGTATTAAGTAATAGTGATTAGATATAAAACTAGTGATTATTTTACCTTAAATCTATTAAAATTTAACTAGATATATTTCATCTGATATAATATGTTAATCACAAAAATGAAATACAATGTAAATTATTGTGTATGTGTAAAACATAGGAAAAAGTATTAGCTAGTCTCTAATATAAAGTATCATTAGGATAGTATAACTATTTGACTAATAACTATTTAACCACTTTTAACTTAGTATAATATGATAGTAATATCTATCAACAGTTATTAAACTATTTCATATTAATAATTTTCTACAAACAAGGATATATACAGTCAGAAACAGATTTCTTAGATCTATTATGTTAACAGAAGTATTGTAAGTTATCAAATATACATTCATTAATCACGTTTTGTTTCCTTTCTCACAAACATATATATATATATATATATATATATATATATATATATATATATATATATATATACGATATAGAAGATGGAGAGATATTTGTCTAAATCATTCAAATGAATCTCTCAAAATTCCTCTCAATGTAACACATACTGTCTTATATAGAAATGTAATATTCTACTAAAAGCAATAAACAAGTGAAAATATAGCACTAAGCAGTCCAGAATTGCCCTATCCCAGTGTTCTCACCATAGTAATCCAATAAAGAATACAGATTCACATTTCATCCTTTGAGAGAAGTGGACAAACTTGTCTTACAAATCTTGGAAAAATGTACTAAGTATAATTCTGTCCACACATACTCAAGTTTTAAGTGACACAACAGTCAGTCCCACAAATCACTTTATGTTCATCTGTCCATGTATACCATAACACAAGCATTAAGAGGTTAGCTCTCATTAATTAATAGTAATTTTTATGTACGAAAAAGTCTAGTGTATCTAAAATAAACTGTTAAAATAGGATCCGAGTGACCAACATACTTTGCAGAAGGAATACTACACTTAGAGATAAAAAGGACATTTATGTAACTGCATTTTCCAAAAACACATATACTTAACAGATAAATGGATCGATGAGTGGATGTAGGCAAAAACCTTTAGGTATTGGTGCAGATAAAAAAAAAAATCTTAAAAAATAGAAAATATTTAGATTAGTGAATGCTATATATAAAATGAAGTGTGCAATGAGGTATCTTACTACCAGCATCTGTTATCTCTGCTTTGATGATGTACAGTTGGCTTCTTGCTGGACATTAGCATTTTATTGTATCTAGCAACAGTAAAATAGCTCAAGTCTCACTGACCCTAATGGATGTTTTGAAATGTTGTCTAGCCTTCCCTGCATTGATTTACAATTTACAATTCCTCTAAAGTCTGTGTAAAAGCATAAAGGTATTATAAATAGGTATGGTTATTGTCTCAGAAATGTATGATTCACCAGAAAACAATAGGCATTCATAAGCTAAACATGGATCACCAAATCCACTGTTCTACTTTAATAAAGTTTTTTTAAGTGTCAATATCAAACTTCAGTTGGCTGATCACACCTGAATGTAGCTTTACAGGAAAATCCTAATGAAGTACAGCCTAGCACTCAGCATTCCCCTTGGGCCTCTGTGTTAAATATTGTTTTGCTCTCTGCTTCAGAATTTATATCTGCTCTTTTCAGGCATCTGCACACACTGTACACAAATCCCTCCTATCAAAATATTCACATAGGCAAAGAAATCACACAGCTGCTTTGGATGAATTGACAAGCAATATCACAATTACTTAAAAATGGAACAATGTAGTATAAGCAGTTTTTAAGAGTCTGACAGAAAGAAAATGGAAAACACCTTCTCCAGTTATTGTTCTTCTTTACCTTGCTTCTCTTATACATCATGGGCTATGCCCCGGGAGAGCTCACTCCCCAGTGGTATGTATGTGAAAGTATTATTTCAGCTATTCCCACCATAATGGTATTATTTCCCATAGCTCTTACTTCTTTCCTCAAGAATTCTGGATATAGCTGAAAATAATGGGAAGTGGTAAATCAGGATCAATGTATAGCTATTACTTATACTTCACTTAAACGTTAATAGAGCCACAGGTTTGAGTCATCACAGATTTGTTTGGCAATAAGTGCAAAACTGTACTGTCTAACATTATTGATTTATTTTGTCTGTTATTTATGAGAAAAATCAGGGACAGGGTAAAAGATGTAAGACAGATACATTTTGCAAAATCAGGTGCAGTCGATAGGTATTGTTTTCTGTATAAATCCTAACTTCCCTGTATACCTCTTAGCATCTTTGCTCATGAAATCTAGGCATGGCAAAAACAATGGGAATAAAATTAGGGAAAATATTTAAATATTACTCTAGTTAAGTTACACAAGTTAATAAAGCACCATGTTTTGCATCAGCATACAGTTTCTAAGCTGTGAGAAGTATGAAACACTAATGTCCAGCTTCACAGACTTCTCCGAAATCCTCAGTGATTTAACAATGAATCAAAAAACATTATAAGGGACGGGGGAAACTGAGAAAAAGCTGGGATTCTGTAAAAGAAGGTATGAAAGTCAGGAATTCAATCCACAAGCAAACATTTTTGTGTAAGAGAATGTGTTTCAGGCAGTGGAGAAAAACTGATAAAATAAACTGGAGCAGAAGTGGAAAAATTGTTCATTTATGTGCTTTATATAATAGTACTTTTATAAATTTTAGGTAGAACACTATAAAATAAGAAAGTCAGTTCTGCAAAAGCAGTAACTCATATGCACACTTGCTCACACTCACCCACACTCACACAATCACACAATCTTGTAAACCCATACACATTTGAACTCAAACACATACAGACTGTGAAGTTAAGATTTGTCTCTTTTCTGTACAAAATATTGCATTACTCATTTTCTACCATATATGTTGTAAATGCACTTTGTGCTTATAGCATAAAAGTTGCAGGCTTATAAATTACTCATAAAACAGCAGCAGCTAATTACCATACCACATTGCAGTTGATATGTTGCCCTCTGAAGAATCATATTATGTACGATGACAAGGAATACACAAATCAGTCACTTCTCGGCTTCTGCCGAGCTTTCCACTTCCTGAATGCGCTTGTCCATTAGCGCTGATGTCATCTGGGTGCTTCGCACATCCAAGAATGTAAGAAAATGTTAAGGAGAAGATTTCTTAGCTGGTAACAGGGTCCGGGAACGGCTGAAGCTCGCGGATGATCGTCGCGAGGTAATTATTGAGTGAAATAGCTTCTTATATGTAATCCACGGGAAAATCAGTTTAAAATGTTAACAAGCCTTTTTTTTTTTCCCTCTGCTCTTCTCTTTACAGGAAAAATAACAGTATGAGCCTCGAGAGCCCAAACCAAGCAGATTACATTGTGTAAAGCATGTATGACCAATTCCATAGAACAAGTTAACCAATGCATTTGAAATGATATTAAGAATAATCTATACACATCTGAACCATAGTCATAACATTTCTTTTTAAATCTTTAGACCCAAAAAAAAAAAAAAAACACATACAGATAGCACTTCTCAAACACATACAAATAGCACTTCCTAAATATATGCTTGTCTATTAAAAGCCATAACAAATGTTCTATCTTAGATTTATATCTGTAAAATACACTATACATAGGGGATTAGTTAATTATACATAACATGTTTTGCTTGATGTTATTAATGTATTAGAGGTGTCTTATAAAAGCTGTTATATGAATATTTAACTGTATTTTGGCTATATCAAGTTAAATCATACATTAAGACCCATAATAGTTAAGTTATTACTATATTTTGGGAAAATACCATACTATTATGATTTATACTATAAGGGTAGTAGTGATTGCTAATAGCAGATGAATAATAATGTTTATCTGTGAGAAAGAGAAGTTGTATGCAGTAATATAATGATTAATATTAACATTTTGAAATAGATGTAAACTTTATATATGCTTAACATAACAGATGGAAAGATGAGCTTACCTTGTAAATATATTATAAATGTATAGATGTGCTAACATTTTAAAGTCCAAAACAACTAGACATTGTATTAGAAAAAAATGTCTTATGTTCATTTACTTTTCAGTCTCTTTTGTTTTTCATTAGTTTTCCATGCGGAATTAGATGCCAATCTTTTAAGAGATGAATTAGCCCATTCCATTTCTTCTAATTTTTCCAATATTTTATGATTTTTAACAAAGGACAGTGCAAAATCCAGATCATCAAACATCTTGGGACCCTCTGGAATGAAGACTTTCAACCTCGCAGGGAATAAAAGGTGAGTCTTTATTTGTATTTTCTTTAGTTCTTTAATCAATGGTAAAAATACTTTCCTCTTGATAATGACCTGTGTGGAATAGTCATTGTCAAAACGGATTACTGAATCATTGTATTTTAGTGGCGACTTAGACCAAGCTGTCTTTAATACCAACTCTTTATCCTATGAAGACAAGAATTTAACAATAACTGATCTGGGTTGCTTTCTGTTAGTGCTGTTTACTGCAGTTAGTCCTCGATGTGCTCTTTCTATTCCAAAAGACAAAGTTTCTGGTAAGTCAAGTGTTTTCGGTATCCAGGTGCTAAGGAAAGTAGCCATGTTATTGCCCTCAATATTTTCAGGAAGTCCAAAAATCCTTAGATTGTTTCGACGGGATCTATTTTCAAGATCATCCAACTTGATTTGTAAGATAGTATTTTGTTTAAGTAGAAATTCAGTATTGTTTTCATTCTCCAGAATTCTGCCATTCATGTCATTTAAGGATTCTTCTATATTAGATATTTGGATTTTCTGTAACTTCAAATCATCATGTAGTAGTTCCATTTGTTTAGTGGCTTTTTCTTTAAAGCTGTCTATTTTTGAGTTAATTTTGTCAGTTTTTGTAGTTAGGTCCTGGATATTGGATATTAGAGTTTGTAAGTCTCCTTTCATACTGGAGTTCTGACTGCCTGTCTTAGAGTGACTCATGTTGGAATTCTCTTCAGATGAATTGTGATTTTTCCAAGTAGATTTTTGACTGGAAAATTTGTCCACTTTCGTTTTTTTTTTATTTTCTTGTAAAAGAAGTTTAGATCTAAGATACTGTGTAGAAAAAAAAACAAGTTTTCATGTTTAAAAGACAAAAATCCAGTAAAGAAAATTATCTTCAGTGGAGCTGCTGAATTCTGCTGCTACACAGTACTCATGCTAGCCACGCCCCCCTTGACCATGTATTTTCTGAAGGATATGAAAACTGAGACTTAAATGGCTGTCATTATTTAGTGAATTCAGTCCTCACTGATTTGTCAGAAAACTATATGCTTTATGAAGAACAGACCTAAAATATGAGGCAAAAATCTGGACAGTTGAGAGCTATGCACTCAACTCCTTGAAATTAAAGTGGTGGTTGGGGTAGAGGATTCAGGGCCTTGTTTCCTTTCTGCACCTAAGGTACAGGGTTTGAGCCTGTGCAAACTAACTGCTGTTTATTCCTAATTGAGGCATTTTATGAACACACACACACACACACACACACACACACACACACACACACACACACACACACACACACACACACACACACATAAGTATGATAGTCCCACAGCAAGCAGGCCCCCTCCCAGCCAGCAGGGGCCCCCTCTTAGTAAGTGGGACCTAGGTGACTGCCTTGATTGCCTAATGCTGGTTCCGGCTCTGAGTTGAGGACCCAACCTGCTATGGCCTACTCTATGTATGTATGTATGTTAATAGTGGGAGGAATCTACACACCACGATTGGTTAGTGAGTACCCACCATAAAGCTCAGCAACTATTGGTCAGTAAGCAACAGGTCTTCTAGTATCCAGTTGCCAAGATTGGTTTACCTGGGATAGCTCTGCTGAGTGAAAGCTGGACATAAATTGAATCAACCTGCCAAAACTAAAATTAATGAAATAAGGATTGCTACAGTTCATATAGTTTCACTGATGAAATGTAGTTTACAAGTGTATAACATGTTGTTAAGGAGGAGAGTGGCTATCCTCTGTGTACAGGAAATAAGGCGGAGGGGGCAGTGCAGCAAAGTCTCTTGGCCTGGGATCCAGAGTCTAATATTGAGGGAAGGACAGACAACAAATGGTCTGGAAAATGTGATGAACTAGAGTCTTGTGAAATCAACGAGTAATGTCATTGGTATATGTGACACTCATTGCAATCAGAATCTGGTGTAAAGTTAGAGCACTCTTCATGGCCTTAGGTTATGCTTCACAGCAATGCTTCAATGGAGAGGAAAAGAGGGCATTCCAGCAGAAATTGCAGGCTCTCCTTAAGTATACAGAGCAAAATGAGATAATCTTATACTAGGGGACCTAACTGCTTTTGTGCAAACAGATAGAGCAGGATATAGAAGTGCATGGCTCTACATGCTTGGGGCAAAAGGAATAATGAAAGTAAGGCAGTTCTAGACTTCTGTTTGTCAAATGACTTAATGGTAGCCAACATCTGGTTTGCCAAGATGGAAGGAAATGGCATTGATGTCAAATTAAAGATTACCCAGTCTTCCTCGATAAAACAGCTGGCCCCCAGGCTAAATTAGTGATGGATACAGTTAGCTGCAAGCAGTGGTCAAAGAAGGCTCTAAGGTCAACATAGACTAGAATAAAGACTTGGAAGCTGGCTTGAATAAAAGCAAAGCAGTTCAGGAAAGTATACTAGACTCTAGCACCTCATGAAGTACATGAAATAGGAGGAAACAAAGATTAATAGCAGTCCAGAAACTTAGAAGAAAAAAAGAGTACAGGAAGAAGTAGAAAAGATAAACCAGACTAAGAAGAAATATTTGTTTGCTAACAATGAGGTTAAGAAAGTATTCACACTGGCAAATAACAAGGCATCAGATAAACTTTATCAGTTTTTGGAAAGTAACTCAGCAGATGGCACAAAGAAACTCTGCAAGTTGCAAGACAAAAAAGGAAAAAGAAGATAGTTGACAGACATCATTCATAAGAGATACCATAAATAATGTTCTCACTATGCTGTGTCACAGGGCATAAAGAACAGCTGGAAGGAGTTCTTCCAGTAGGTATGGAATACAGAAAATACCACAGAAGCTCTACTGCCACAGTAACAGCCAGCATTAAAAGGAGACTTCACCCTAGCAGCAGTATGAAGTGCAATAAGGAAAATGAAGTCAGGGAGAATCCAGCTTAGTTTGAAGTCATGGCTGATATAATCCAGATGTTGGATGCATTATGGGATAAACTACTCCTTAGAGTAATCATTGCAGCATAGACAGGGTGTATCCCAGAAGGTGGAGAATAAACAATCTTATGTTGTAAATCTTTATTCATTACTTACTGTTAGGACTTCAGTTCCATCCTTGGAACCGACACGGCCATTTCCAAGCATGCACCAGCCAAAAACTCTCAGCTAAGACCTACCGATAATGCCCCTTTCATAGTTACTCCAGATCTCATTTGCCACATTCCTTGTCAGATATGCCTAGCCATCTATCTCAAAGCTAAGTGGAAAATTGTGTTTTTTGGTATAGTTTCTCTTCAAAATTTCTTGTTTTTTAGTCAGTTTAGCCTTTTCTCACTATTGCCTATATTCCTACCCTTTACCTTTGGTAATTACATTTCTACCATCATTGGTACTGTCCCTCTCTCCTGCCTTTGGTAGGCTCTTCTTTATCACTTATGGTATTTTTTAAATACTATCGTTGGTATTCTCTCTCTTTTCTCCCCTTTTTTATTGTTGTTTCTCTTAGGATACCCCTTTGTTGCCTGTACTATGTCAGACAAAATTAAGTTGGGGTTTAAACAGTGTGACAAGTGTAGGCGTAGGATGTCCAACTTGGACGGACATGCTCGTTGCGTCTACTGTTTGGGCGTGGATCATATTAAAGCTAATTGTGACATTTGTGCTAGTTTTAGCAATTGCACGCTATCAGAATGTAAGAATAAGATTATTTTAAAAGGTTTAATTAAAACACCTTTTTCGGAGGCTTTATCTGGGTCAGAGTTCTCACCCTCTCCAAAGACCAAAAAACATAAGGAAAATTGGAGTCACCTGGTTGCTACATCTTTGTCAGTTACAGAACCAAGTCAGCTCCATGCTTCTCCGGCACCCTCGGAGCAGACTTCTTTGGCACTAGGCCCTGTGTCTTCTCCCTCGGTGCCATCTATGATGTTGACTTCTATGTTGGTTCCAGCCTTGGCACCACCGGCTTTGGTGTCATCATTGGTTCTGACATTGGCTCCCATGACTGTACCTACTTCTGCACCATCCTCGGCCATGGTGCTGATAGCTTCTTCGGCTCCACAAATTATAACCTCTGCTCCTAAAGTCGAATAGCTGCTAAGAACCAGATACTTTCCAACGTACAACCCTTTTTGGGGCATTGGTTTAGCCCTTTTCTTGAAAGACCTAATTCTCCTTCAGCAGCCTCCTTTAGATCCACCAGGAGCTTTACTGAACTAGACCTAGTGCGGGTTGTGGACCAGCTTCTGGCAGCTAGGGGACTGCCCACTCCAGCTAGCCCTTCCGTCCCTCTTGGTTTGGAATCCTTCACAGAATATTCTCCTATTTATCCTCCTCTGGCCTCTACCCAGGCCCCATAGATCTCAGTACCGATTTCCATCCTGGTGCATACTTTCTCAGTTCTGACTGCAGATCTTTCTCTGTTGGCACTGACCACCCTTGCTTCATTGGCTCCGGTGGAGCTGGTGCTCTCTCTGAGAAGTGCTTGGACTGCCAGCACCTAAGTACCTAGCCTGGCACCTTTTTTTCCACTGGCCCCATCTATGTCCACGGCTCTGACAGCTTCCAGTCCTCTCAGAGCTCCTCACCTAGAGGTGGGCTCCTTAGGGCGGGGTGTGACCCCGGTTCAAAGGTTGTCCTTCTCGGTTCCAGGCTCACATCCCTCCACAGGCAGGCCTGCTTTCCAGGTGACTGAGAGGGTCCTTGTCGCCACAGGCTCACAGTCAGCATCAATGACATCAGCATCAGAACCCACCCCCCCCCCCAGCATGCAGCTGTCCCAACCCCCTACTTTGGGATCCCAGGCATGGGATCTGCAAGTCCTCCCTTTGAAGGGAACCCTTTCTCCAGAGTCCTCCTCAGAAGATCCTACTGGGGAGCCACCTCAGAAGAAACGGTGCGAGAGGAAGCACCTTGATTCCCCTGAGGAATCTATCACTGAAGACACCGATTGTGATGAGGGAGAAGGGTCACCATGGTCTCCCCCAGACAGAGTCTCATTTGGAGATATTCTCAAAATCCTCAAGCAGCTGGGAGACTGGAAGTCCTCTAACCCTTCTTCTGAGGAATCGGTGTTCTTGCAGGCCTTCCGTGCCCAGCCATCCACTTTCTGGGTGATCCCACCTGCAGATGAGCTTGTTAAGCTGATCATGCAGCGTGCCTGAAAGGCCCTGGACAATGTAGAACCTGTCCACCTGAGGCCGGACAAAATTCTATCCACACCTGAAGACCAGCCTCACTGGTCCAAGCAGTTGACAGTTGATTCAATGGTCATGGTGGCAGCCACCAAGAGGGAACTGGCAGAAGATAGTTCCACTGTCCATCCTCCGAACAGGGAGTCTCAGACCATGGACAGACTAGGGAAGCAGACCTATGCATCAGCAACCTTTGCCATTCAGTCGCTGAACTATCTGGCACACTTCCCTCACCTCCAAAGAGACCTATCTGAAATGTCCTCCTCTTTGGGGGGGGTACTGCCTGATGAGGTGCGTGACACTGTTGCCTTGCAGCTAGCTACTCTTGAATCCATCTCGAACTCCTCGATGTGTTTGATATCTCACACCACCAAGGGGGCAGCTCGAGCTGCTGCATCAGGCATTGTCATGAGATTTAATGCTTGGATAGGGTTGTGTGATTTCGCAGACCCCTTTAAATCTTCCTTCGTCAATGCGCCTGTTGATGAATCTGCACTTTTTGGTCCAAAAGTACGAGAAATACTAGCACGAAGTGAGAAAGATGGAAAGACCTTGTCTGCTTTGGGCATACACTTTTCCACCCCCGAGAGGTCCTACTCCAGGAACCATAAGGGAGGAAAAATTTGGTTCAGAAAATCCCAAGGATCTTTTCATGACACTCATGGTGAGCAATCCCCCCAGGGCAGAGGGGGCAACTCATCTGGAAGATGTCCCTTTCAGGGTAGAGGGGGGTCCAATTAACCAGGGCACTAGAGATTCCTTCTCAGGTAGAACCTACCAGCGCTCCTGAGCAGTGGCACAGTTGCTTTCCTCTGGAAGCAGTCGGGGGTTGTTTTTCTCTGCACCTACCAGCCTGGCAACTTATTACTACTGATGTTTGGGTGAAGAGAATAATATCCAGAGGCTACCAGATACTATTCGATTTATCCCCAGACCTGTCAAACGAATCCCTGATGTGCCACACAATCAGAGAGAACTAGCAGCCTTAGAAATAGAAAAGCTGCTAAGAAAAAGAGTCATCCAACCAGTCCCACCAGACCAGAGAGGATCTGGGTTTTACTCGAGGTTCTTTTTAGTGCCAAAAAAGACAGGGGACTGAAGACACAGTGACACAGTGTGCCACTCAGACACAGCCAATGAGGCAAAACAACATATCCAACACACTAGTCATAGGTGACTCTATAGTCAGGCACACTGATGTCCCACTCACCAGGCTAAACAAGGAGAAGGTTACTGTCAGCTGCCTGTCGGGTGCCAGGATCCGCCACATAACCCACACACTCAGGTCACTCCACAACAAGTACAACTATGACTCTGTCATTGTCCATGTTGGTGTGAATGACCTGAGATGTACCTCCCTGGACTACATGAAAAGAAACATGGCGGAGCTCTGCGATCTTGTAGCCCAGTCAGGTATGACCCTAGCCCTGAGTAGCATTCTGCCATCGCCCAGAATGATACCACAGTACAAGGACAAAATGATTGACTTCAACAATTGGCTAAACTTCTGGTGTCATTCTAAGGGGATCCAGTATCTGTCTGCTTGGGATGACATGGTCGACAGACCATGATGCTTTGCCACAGATGACCTGCACCTGTCACCCCTGGGATTCCAGATACTGGTTAAGGCTCTTGCTGCCCCTATAGTGCCTTTTTTAGACAGGGTTCAAGTAACAAATTCACCACCATAACAGGAACACAAGCAAAAACTGAGGGTAATGCTACTCAATGCTAGAAGTCTAAATTTCAAAATGCACTCACTCGAGGCACTCCTTAAAATGGAGAACATCAATATCTGTGCAGTGACTGATACCTGGTTCAAGGCTCCAGAGAGCACCCCTGCACTACCAGGCTATAACTCATACCACTCTTTTCGGCCATGTAACCTGGACCGAAATACCAAAGGTGGGGGTGTGTCCATATTCATTAAGGATATCCACACCTCCAGGCTAGTTGCTCAGCATAATGCATCCAAGGTTATCCAAGTGCAACTAACTCTTGGCAAAACTGCAATCCAAATTGTAGCTTGCTACAGATCCCCCACCATGCCCCAGGATTCCCACTCCTCTTTTCTTGATGTACTGGAAAATATTAGGGTTCAACCAAACACCCTAATAATGGGCAACTTCAACTACCCCACCATTAACTGGGAAAACTACTCATGTACCAACTCCTTAGCGCAACGCTTTCTGGAATTCATAAACTCCAATGCCCTAAATCAACTTATCCACACCCCCACCATGGGCAACAATATCCTAGACCTAGTCATTACCAACATGAGTGACCGGTGTTCCACACCTGAAGTCAACTCCTCGTTGGCCCGATCCGACCATAAGCTAATCACCCTTGATATCCACATCCCACCCCCACCCCCCATTAAGGAAACCACAGTAAAAAAATTCTCCAAAGCCAACTTCATGCTTCTTAAGACAGAAGTAGTGAACTTCATGACAACCATGCAGATGGACAATAGAGTTACAACTGCTGAATCCTACAGAAATGCACTCTATAAGCACTTACATGAGTGCATGGATTGTGCTATTCCAAACAGAACCAAGACGCTATCCTCCAAAAAAAGGAAGCCAATCTGGTGGTCCCCTGCCATAAACAAACTGTACAACAGAAGGAAGAAACTGTTGCAAAAGAGAGTAAAATCCCATGAGTGGAGGAGCTCCCTGGTCAGCCTCAGTAAGAAGCTGAGATCCCTTATAAGATCCTCCATAGCTAGCTATGAAATAAAATCACCACTAATTCCAAGGACAACCATAAAGCATTCTATAGCTATGTCAAGAATCTCAATGGCAACTCCCAGATCTGCTCTGAGTTACAGCACAAATGCACGAAAATTACAGAATCAAATGATATTGCCAACATCCTGGCAGACAGGTTCAGTGCTAACTTTACCCCCCCCACCCCCTAAAGGGCCCATATCTATACAGGAAGAATGCAGAGTCTCTGTAATCACAACTACGCAGGTGAAAGCTGCACTCTCTAAAGCCAAAAATAAAGCATCCATGGGACCGGACAACATCCCAGGCTGCGTTTTACACGAACTTCAGAATGAACTGGCTCCCCACTTAAGCACCATGTTCAATAATAGCCTCGCATCAGGCTTTGTGCCCACTGAATGGCACACAGCAACAGTTATCCCACTCCACAAAGGGGGAGCCACCACTGATCCCGGGAACTATAGACCTATTAGCCTGACGAGCCTGGTCTGCAAAGCCATGGAACATATCATCATGGAACTCATAAACAAAGACATTGGTAACCTCCAAACTCTGGATCCCACCCAGTTTGGGTTTGTGAAAGGCAGATCATGCCTCCTGAACCTGATCGACTTCTTTGAGGCAGTCACCAAAGCCGTAGATGAGGGTAAGGTGGTTCACACAGCCTATCTTGACCTCGCCAAGGCTTTCGACACCATCCCCCATTCTGGAATTATAGCTAAACTCAATAAACTAGGCATAAATCCCTACATCACAAGATGGGTTGCCAACTGGCTCACTGACAGAACCCACACTGTAAAAGTTGCAGACTCCAAATCTGACCTCAAACCAGTGATAAGTGGAGTACCACAGGGTTCCGTCCTGGGACCGCTCCTGTTTGGTATCTACTTCTGTGAAGTACAGGCTAACACAGAAGGCCTCTGGCTAATGAAGTTCGCAGATGACTGCAAACTAGGAGCCATAGTCAAGTCCCCAAATGATGTGAACATCCTACAGAAGGGCCTCTCTGAGACAGATGCCTGGTGTCAGAGCCATGGCCTCAAGCTCAATGTCAAAAAGTGCAGTGTCATCCCCTTTGGTAAAAACTCTGTACCCATGAACTACCACTTAGGCAGCAATCTGCTTAACACCGAATGCGTGATAAGAGACCTTGGGACCCAGGTGGACAGTAGTCTCTCCTTTGATAGTCACATCGCCACAGTAGTCAGGAAGTCCTTCTACGTGGCACACCTCATCATAAAAGGGTTCTCATCCAGGAAAAAAGAGGTCATCGATCCCCTCTACTCAACACTGATTAGACCCACTATAGAGTACAACGCCCCTTTTGGAATGTACCTCACAAGATATCTGCAGTAGCTGGAAAGGCCATAGAAGTACCTCACAAAGAAGATTACTGGACTCAAACAAATGCCCTACACTGACTGCCTCAAAAAACTCCAGCTTTACTTCATAGCATATCGCCTACTCAGAGGTGATCTCTGCCTAACATATAAAGCTCTGTCAAACCCAGAGCTGTTGGACATGCTACACCTAAAGAAATCCCAATCTGTCTGAGCTACACACTCTAGGGACCTAAACCTTGTCACCACAATAAACAGGACATGCTGGAGGGATAGATTCCTATCCCAGAGACTTCCCATACTCTGAAACAGGCTACCCATCTATTTCAAGAAAAGTTCTTCATTAGCACTCTTCAAGAAAAATCTTGATGAGTGGATGGGAAATAGGAAATACACCCCGGGGATCACTTCTGTGTCTCTGCTCGACAGTGGCACAGGAAAATAACTTTCTTGGGTGGCGTAAGCCAGGGAACCTTGTTGGCTAGGCTTACGTAGGCCCTTGGGCCAATAGTCTAGTACCTACCTATGAACCTATGAACCTAAGACAAATCCTAGATCTCAGCCTATTGAACAAATTTATCAAACCTCAAAAATTCCAGATGGTCATGGTCCAGTCCATCCTCTCTTCCTAGGGAGGGACAACTGGATGTGCTCTATAGACCTCCAGGATGCATTTTACCACATAAAGAAAGATCACTACCAGTTCAGGGTACTGCCATTCGGTCTCTCAACAGCCCCCTGAGTATTCAACAAATGTATGGCAGTTGTAGTACCTCATTTTCGACTACAAGGGTCCCAGGTGTTTCTGTATCTAGACGATTGGCTCCTTACTACTCCCACCAGGAATCGTCTAATCCGCAGCCTCTCTTACACTCAAGGCCTCACTCTCCACTTGGGGATTACAATCAACAAGGACAAATCTCAAATGTCCCCAACAAAGACACTGGAATTTATTGGAGCAGTCTTTGACACAACATCCTGTCAAGCTTCTCTCCCTCCTCACAGGCTTTTCAAAATAAGACATCAAGTCCAAGCCCTCCTTCCACAGACCTATGTAACAGCATGCCTTGTACTGCAACTCTTAGGATCCATGGCAGCAGCCATTACTCTAGTACCACTAGCAAGGCTGCACATGAAAATCCTACAGTCGCTCCTTTCTGCACAGTGGTCAGTCTTCACTCACCCACTCAACCACATGATATGTCTTACAAATCATTGCAAGCAAGAAATGCTATGGTGGATGAAGTCACAAATGAATCTTTGGTGTCAACCATTGTCTTCCCGAGCCCATGGCCACAGTGACCACAGATGCTTCCCTGTTAGGGTGTGGGGGGGGGGCATTTACAGGCAAAGATGGTCCAAAGCACCTGGTCCCCAAAGGAGGCCAATTTGCACATAAATGTACTGGAACTGAGGGCAGTTGTTCCATACATCCCTACCTTCTGGGACCATTGCAATTCAGTCGGACAACATATCAGTCATCTGGTATATCAACAAGCAAGGTGGAACCAGGTCTTACCCCCTGTATCAGGAAGCCATGAGGATTTGGCACAGGGTGATAGCTTCCAACTGCTTTCTTATAGCAATGCACATTCCCAGGAGTTCCAACCTTATTGCGGACAATCTGAGCAGGAACATCCTGATGCCTCAAAAGTGGTCCCTCAATCCTGTAATAGTGGATCGGATTTTCTGCCCCTGGGGCAAGCCTTGCTGCAATCTGTTTGCTTCCCCCTTAAACAACAAATGCAGAAGCTACTTTGCCCTGATCCCCCCTCAGGGGAAACCCCTGAGGGACACTCTAATGCACGATTGGCCCCTGGTCTACTGTATGCCTTTCCTCCATTTCCTCTCATTCCCAAATGTTTCCAGAAAGCTCAAAGGTTGAGAAGCAAAGTGATCCTCATTGCCCCTTCTGGCCCCATCAAGTCTTGTTCCTGTTCCTATGGCCTCATCTGATTCACAGCCTGTGGATCCTGGATCATTCCCAAGGCCTGTTATCTCATCCTCAGGGACTGATTCATCCCACTCTCCACAGTCTCAAGCTCACCGCTTGGTTCCTCCACTTCCAATGATTGCCAGGCTGCCTGACATCCCATCTCTTGTTTGTGAAATTCTTCTGGCTTCACACAAACCTTCCACCAGGAAAGTTTTATCTAGTAAATGGACTAGGATCTCTATTTGGGCCAAAGATAAGAACTTAGATCCCTTCTCTATGCCTATTCAAAAGATCCTTCAATACCTGATGATTCTTTTACATGCAGGAGCCTCAGCATTAACAATCACTGTACATTTAGCAGCTATCACCAATTTTCATAATGGATTTGATAATTCTTTGATTATGTCACGCCACCTGTGCAAGTCCTTTTTGAAAGGAGTATTACACTTTAAACCTCCAGTCAAGCCCCTCATAGAACCCAGGGACTTGACTTTTGTGCTTCAATCTCTCCCAGGCCCTCCTTTCAAGTACTTTGATTCATGTGATATAAAGTTTTTGTCGTGGAAGACCCTACTTCTAGTAGCACTTACCTCAGCGAGAAGAGTATCTGAGCTGCAGGCCTTGAGTGTCAAGAGACCTTACTTGAACTTCCACAAGGATAGGGTGTCCCTTCATATTGACCATTCTTTCCTGCCCAATGTGATTTCTGGATTTTCCATTAACCAACCTACTGACCTGCCAGTTTTCTTCCCTCAGCATTCTAACAGAGGGGAGTACCTTTTGCACACCCTTGATGTGCATCAGCAGCTTCATTGTTATTTGGACAGGACTAAATCTTTCAGGGAAACAGATCAATTGTTTGTGGCATTTGAAGGACCCAGATTGGGTAAACCTGTCTACAAAGTGACTTTATCTTCCTGGCTTAAATGTTATTACCTTTATCTACCAACAGAATAAGCTATCCTTACCTTCCAGAATAAAGGTTCATTCTGCCAGATCAATGGCTACTTCATTAGCTTTCCATTCCAGGGCATCTATGGATGATATCTGATAAGCAGCCACTTGGACAAGGCCTCATACCTTTATCTCTCATTACAAATTGGATTTGGCCTCCAGGGGATGAGTATCTTTTGGTTCTATGGTGCTCAGGAATATCCTTCCTTAGGGCCACCTAGGGCTCAAGTAGCTGGGGACTCAGTCCTAACAGTAAGGAATGAATAAAGATTTACAACATCAGATAAAAAAGTTATGACTTACCATAACATTCCATCTGTGTTGTAGCTCTTTATTCATTCATTACTTCCCACCCTCCTTCCCCCTGCCTAGACTCCTGGTGGACTTTAGGAACTCCTGGTTAGGGTATTTGCTCAGACAGAGCCTCCTACTGTTTTTCTATTACTACCTCTATTATATAGGGGCGGGCAAACTCGATCCAGAGTAACTACGAGAGGGGCATTATTCGTAGGTCTTAGCTGAGAGTTTTTGTCTGGCTTGAGCTTGGAAATGGCCGTGTCAGTTCAGAGGATGGAACCAAAGTCCTAACAGTAATGAATGAATAAAGATTTACAACACAGATGGAATGTTATGGTAAGACATAACTTCTTTTTCTAGTGCCAATCTAGATAAACTAATAGGATATTCAAAATTGTGGGAAGTACAGAGATATCAAACTCCTGTAACATTGCATAAAAGTACAGGAAAGTGTGTCTGATAAATACATATTAGGAACAGTAAAAAGTAAGAAGGGTTATGAGTAGTTTGAAGTCAGATTATGATGCTGTACAACCAAGCTAGTGTTTGCAGCGAAATATCTAGAAGACAAGAAGCTGGAGATGAGGAAAGATTTTATTTATTTATTTATTTATTTATTTATTTATTTATTTATTTATTTGTTTTATTTTGCATTCATTGACCGGGATAGTCCAACTGGATCCATGTCCATTTTCAGCAGAGGCCTGGAGAGAAAAGCTCCAGGTAAAACAGATACAATAAAAACAATAAAAACATAATTACATATATGGCATTTACAAAGAATACATAGGCAAACATGATTAGATTCCAGCTGAGCATTCCTAGACATAGTGAAAGTACATGGCAAGATCCCAGAAAGCTAATTTTGGCACTGCTGTTATGGTTCTATCAAGAAACATTGGTACAATTAGTCCATGTTATATGTAAGGAGTCAATATCATAAGTACAGACAGTGTTTGGAATTATAGAAGGGTTCCCAGTAGGAGTGAGACTGAATCAGGGTTCAGCTCTGTGTCCACTCCTGTTCATACTGATGATGGAATACATCAGCAAATAGGTCAGAGGGACAGATTGTGATGGCCTCTCTACCCAGGGCCAGTAATTAAGGAGCCTCAATTCTCAACACTGACACTGGTGAGAGACAGCCACTAAGAACAGGAATAGATTTACACAGTATTTTCAGATGCAGCTCTCTGCATCAAGCACAGTTTCCCCCACAAGCACACAGGGAACATGCTCTAGACCTAGGATTGGACTCTCTGTCTCTCTAGATCCCAAACAAGACTAACTTTGGAGCACTGTGTCCCAGTTCCAAGTAGCAGATACACCTGGGTATTTGATTTTCACACACACCCTCCTGGGAAAGGCTGGTACAGATTTACTAGCTGTACCCCTTCTGCCCAGACTATAAGGTAACTACTCTTCCACCAGTCAACCACTCTCAGGCTCTTACAAGGGTATCCAATTATAATGAGTAAAATCAATAATAATAATATAAATGGTAGAGTGTAGCCAAAGCAGCAAGGCTTTTCGGAGTGACCAAGGCATCACTAATATAAGCACAAGTACTCTCAAGATGTTAAAAGTATTCTCTAAAAGACCAGCCACAATGAAAGGTATAAAATATTTAACAATAAATAAAATCAAAAACATGAGAATACTAAATAAGTACAATAAACACCAGAGTTTCAATCACAAGAGAAATAAAAATAACACAGTTGGACAGATTCAAACATAAGCAGAAAAACAATACTTAACTAATCTCACTGTATTTCCTGACTGTCTAAGGAAGTTCCCTAGCTAACTTAATACAGCAAGGCAAGATTAGATGCTGAGATGCTTCCTTCTACAAAGCAAGGTGATGAGCTTTTAGCTAACACTGAACTGAACTTAACTGAACTGTGATAGCTGACATAGATTTTTTATATCAGGCTCCAAAGAAAATAAAAAAAAAACAGACTGCTGTGAGAGTTCCATCCTCTTGGTGTCTAAGTTATCTTCCTTTCTTCAGGATTTCTGGGATTTTTTAGATCATATTAGAATGTTTAACAACAATTTTGAATATAATATTGATAATGTGGTGATGCTTACTGTTGATATCACTTCTTTGTTTACTAGCATGCCCTGTGGGGATAGATTAGAGTATGTCAGCTATTTCCTAAGATGAATACATTTAGCAATGATAATATTAATCTTTTTTTTTGTTCTTTATTAGAGAAGCTATTGGAACATAATTATTTTTTATTTAACAATAAATATTTTCAACAAATCAAAGGTGTAACTATGGGGTTTACTGCTACCCTGGCTTTTGCCAACATAGTTTTGGGGTTGTGATAGATGGCTACACTACCTAATGTTGCTAACTTTCATAATATTTTAGTTTTTAGTTGATACATGGATGACTTGTTTTTTATTATGAGGCACAGTTCCAGAGATAGTGAATTATTTGTGGAGGAACTGAATAAAAGTACCTATTTCTTGAAGTTTACTCTAGGTAGTGTGGGTATTAGTATACATTTTCTGGATGTTACCTTAGAATGTAATGTGCCCAATATGTCTTTTAACAGTGATATTTATAGGAAAGAGACTTTTATGAATTATTTACACTATAACAGTAACCACCCAGGTTTTATAAACAGAAATATATATAGGTGACAATATATTAGAGTTTCTAGGTTGATTACTAACAATGATAGATTTTTAACAGAAGTTAATTTTATTACTACCTTATTTTGTGAGAGAGGATACAAAGAAGGTTGGTTAATAGCTAGCACTAATGAAGTGATTGCCAAAAGACATTCCCATTTTAGCTCTATTTTACATCGGCCTTTAGAGAACAAAAGGTGTAAACTCAGAAGGTTATAAGAATAATATGCTAGTATGCAATTTAGAGATGTCTGTGGACAGTCAGGATATTAGAGACATTATCTTTTGCTAACTGGCGTATTTTAAAAGGGAATTCACCACAGCGTTTTATAAAACATTTAATCAAGAACTGACACCTATCCTTCTAAATCTCTATAACTTCATTTCCTTAAAAGGTATATCTGATCTTTATCTAAACAACTCCAAAGCAATCTTTATTCCTAAAAACAACATGGATAAATCCAATCCCCACAATTATAGATCAATCTTCCTAATCAATGTGGATATTAAAATACTATCTTTTTTGCTAGCAGAAAGGCTTAAAAAAGTGATGCCCTCTCTTCTATCCTCTGAACAATCTGGTTTCATGTCTAGTACACTTGGGATAACACGTTGACTTCAGAATCTATGATGCATCTCACCAAACAAGAAAAAAAACAATATGCGCACTGATATTAGATGCATGTAAAGCCTTTGATAGAGTTAATTGGAGTTTTTGTTTGCAGCTCTATCTCATTTTATATCCCCAAAGACTTCACTAACCAGATTAAAATATTATAGAATAGCTCTCATACACACCTTTATATCAACAGAACACTTTCAAACCCTATACAAATCTCCAACAGAACAAGGCAAGGATGCCCACTTCTCCCTTCTTTTTAATCTATATATAGAGCCCCTTTCCTCTACATCTCACAAAAAAAAATTCACTCAATCCCTAGAATACTTAAACACTCAACTTTATCAGCCTTTGCAGATGACCTTAATATCTATTTTGAACATCGAAATACAGATCTGATGAAGATAGTTGCATCAATAAATACCTTCTCGTCTATTTCCTACTATAAAGTTAATCAAAAGAAATCACATATATTCCCTATTAACCCCCTAAACCATAAAGAATCTTATTTCCCCAACTCTTCTTTTAATACGCTCTACTTCTTCAAATATCTAGGGATATCCTATGACCAGTCTCATCCTTCCACAATGCAGGATAATGTACTCAAAACATGGTCAGATATTACACAAGACCTACACAGTTGGCAGCAGCTGAAACTGCACATGCTTTGCAAAACAGCAATCATCAAAATGAATATCCTACCAAAGCTACTGTATCACTTGAATGCTTTTACTACCATTCCCAATAATCTATTCATCAGAATCAATAATGAACTCGCTAAATTTATCTGGTATCCTAAAGCAGTAATAATTAGCTATCAAAGACTAATATATCCTAAAGACAAAGGAGGGTTAAGTTTACCAGACTTTCAACTATACTACAAAATCATATCCGCTAATAGAATCATCCAAATCTCTATTACTCAGACAAACAATTGTGGACTCCCTCATGGGTGAAAATGTGGCACCAACATGTGTCCAGCAATATCATGAATCCCAAAGCTGTCCCCTTTATAGCTCCAGCTAACCTTAGGAATATTAATATAAACAAAATTCTAAAGTGCAAAATTAAAACATTCCAAGAATTGTTAAAATCACTAAAACTGGTCAAGGTCTTATACTTTCTTCAACCCATTCATTTAAATCCTAATATAAGACTTAATAATAAAAAGTTAAATCTCATTGATTGTCCTCAAATAAAAGATTGTACTGTGTGGGACATAAACAAACATAAGGATAAGATGATTCAAGAATTACATGAGATACTAAATCTAAACAAAAAATATACTATTATATTATGACAAATTAGAGAAACTAATATATCTATACTCAAGAACATACTTATCAATGAAAATGATCTAAATATAGTGCTAGAAATGCTGAAATACCTATCTAGCAAGGAAAATAGGCTAGCCTCTACTTACAAACTGATTACTCTCATTACATATGAAAGGATTTATCTATTTTCAAAGTACTGGGACCAACAAGGTAAGATGTTTTCAGAAAATCAGAAGCTCAGAGCAATCAAATATACTACCAAAATGTCTTCATTCAAAAAACTTTTATACACACAATTAATGATTAATAATAACACTTATTATACACCATCTATATTAAACAAGTTTAATCCCAAAGTCCCCCCGGCATGTTCATGCTGCTCCTCCCCTCATGCTGATATTTTGCACGTTCTGTGGTTTGGGAAACACTTCCACAAGCTATGGTGCTCTCTTAAAGTACACCTAGAAAAAATGGGTTACCAAAAGTCAACCTTATCTTGGGAAATGACCATTTTCTACATTTCTGACCTCAAGCTCACAAATCTGAAATATCACATCCTAATTACTCTTTGCTCACTAATTAAACTATATATAACTAGAAATTAGCTAGATTGCACCAAGTTATCTTGGGATGGGTTCAGGAGCATGGCAACCAAATACATTTCCTCTCATAAACTTATTATAAGAAATGTTAATAAATGAGCTTACTATCAGAAATTTTGGAAAATTAACTTTGACCACATTATAGAAGTCTAGACATAGGTTATAAGCAGTTAACAACATCATCTGATTAGTATTACCAACATGGTCCATGAAATAACAAATACCTATTCTCCTTACTCCTTCCTCTGGTCTTTTTCTTCCCCACTTCAATTTCTCTTTAGACACTCTCTAATATTCCCACAGTTATGAACAACCTATCGATGTTTAAATATACCTGTATGTGTTTCTTTTTTTTCTTTCACTTATTAGTAGCACTTCTGTAAATATTGTATGTATATATATATATATATATATATATATATATATATATATTGTTGTTTTTGAGTTATGTAGGTACTGGATGATTTTTTTTTTCTTCTTCTTTTTTATGTTTTTACTACTGCTCAGCTCAAATGTCGAAGTTATATCTGGTTAAATGGTGTTATATAAAATAATAAAAACCTTTATTGAAAAAAAAAGGGAATTCTGAAATGTTCAGAGTGGTGGGGGATAAACCTCACTCTGTTTATAAAAGAAATAATTCCTTACATTTTTTGCAGTATGATAGTATGAAAATCATTCCTTATTCCACCAATAAAGATGTTGGCACCTATAAATGTGGGACTTGCAGTGCCTGTCGGTTCATACATGAAGGCAACTACATTTATTTACCACATTTAAATAAAGTTATAATGGCTAGGGCTAGGTATAGCTGTAATTCTAAATGTGTTCTGTGTTTTAGTCTATGCACGGGGTGTGAGGCATTATATGTTGGAATGATGACTAGGTCCTTTAATAAGAGAATAAAAGAACATCAGTATCCAATTAAGTGCAAATACACCAATAATGCACTGTATAAACACAGTATAACACATGAGAAGTACAAAAAATTTTATTGGAGCAGGTTTTTCATGGCAAAAGAGGTGGAGATCACAAATATAGGGTAGATAGCACTGAAAGCAAACAAACATCCTGGTCTTAATGAGACCATTAATATAAAATGCTTTGTGAAAAATAGAAGATTAAAAATAAATAGTATTTATTGAGATATTTTTTAATTGTGTTCATGAAATTTCATTGTTTCATTTTATTTTGATTTTGATTTATTCGATAAGCTGTAGTTTAATTGATGATTTAATTGATTGTGAACTTTGGATATGGTGTTTTTGAATCTTTATATAAGGTTGTTTGATGGTTTTATGTTTTTTTTTCTTTCTGATGAAGTCTTCAGATGAAAAGTGAATTATTAAACTGAGATGTTTTTATACTGGCACCTCCTTCATTTTCAGTGGTTTAGTTATATGAGTGTACCTTAATGTAGACAAAATCTCTGTGCTGCAGTTCATTACCTTCTCATTCTGTATGTAATTGTACTTCTTGCAAAACAGACGTATGATAATTCTGCAAGACAGAATAGAGAGATTTACATTATAAGAAAATTGATTTATCAACATCTTGAAATTACAGATTCTTGAGAAGGGGTGCAGAAGACATTTTTATGGGCCTGCTCTTAGCAATTTCATGAGGAGACATTTTTTTAGTGGTACTGACTACATTTCTCATACTAAATAAAACTAAGGGTAAAGCTTCTGACCACTTAAGACCAGTCTCTTCTCAGATTTTTACAATCAGGTTTTAATTGCCTGATTAGCTCTTTCCACAATTTCTGACATTTATGGCTTATAGGGATAATGAAACTACAGTTTTACATTCAGAATTTTGCAAATCTGAAATATTAGTTGACTAGTAAAGTGATTGATCTGATCTCATTGAATACAACAAGGGACCCCGAATCTTGAAATTAATTTTATTAGTAATTTTTTAGCTACTGCTCTTGCACCATTTAACACAGGGATACACATCTACCCATTCAGAAAAAGTGACAACATTTATTAATGTATATTAAATTCCTGTACTTGAGGCAATTCAATAAAATCCCACTGTGTGGAAAACAGAACAGCCCCTATTTCTATGTGTGGCACATTTAACAACAGCAATTTCCCTTGGTAACATTAAGACATCTAATAAATCATTAACAAACACAGTATTTTTAATAACAGTTGCAGCTGAAGTCAAATAACCTTGTTTTTTCAAAGTGTCCCAAAGTCATGACCTACTCTATAAGCATAACGTGAGTCTGTAAAAACTGTCACTGACTTATCTTTGCCAGTCTTACAGGCTTCAGTATTAGTTACAAGTTTGGCTATTTGAGGAGACACCTTGCCATTTAATTGTCCAGTTAACAAAATTCTGTCTTGTGTACAAAAGGAAAAGGCTGATATGAGTCCGCCATTGTCTCAGGAGCCATCCATAAAAATAATTAGATCTGAATTCTGTAATGGAACATCTTTTAAATCTAAGCTAGGAGGAAGCACAGTGTTAACAACAACTGCACAGTTGTGATGTTCTCCCTCATCTGCTGCAGGAATTAAAGAAGCAGGGGTAAGTGGTGGACATCAAACAATCTGTAAAGAAGGGCTATTAAGTAAAGACAACTCATTTTTAGACAATTGTTCATCAGATAGGTATTGTGTTGTATTCTTTAATAACAATGCCGCTATGGAATGCAGAACTGCCATGTAAGTCTCATGCCTGACAGTTAGAGCAGCCACCATTTTCACTAAGCACAGAGTCACAGCCACTGCCCTAAAGAAGTAAGGGAGGGCTGTTACTACAGGAAGCACAAAGTCACAGCCACTGCCCTAAAGCAGTAATGGAGGGCTGTTACTACAGGAAGAAGATTTGTACTGAAAAAAGCAATCAGTCTAAAACCAACATTTCTGCTTTGTGCTAATAATCCTGATGCAACTTTATTTCTTTCACTACAGAATAATAAAGACGTCTATAAATAATCTTCACTACAGCAACTGCTGTGGTGCAGGGGGATAATGATTTTGCTGATATTGTCCTGGGGCTTGTGTTTGGAAATACCTGAATCTACCTCTTTCCCCATGATTCCTTCTTTCCATTTTCCTAGACCTGTGAGTCAGTATCAAGCTCGTGGTGCTAAATGTCAACTAACTTTTAATGTTCCTTTTTTCTTCCCTAAGTATATTACCTGCTACATATTGTGTGATTCACAATTTCCTGAATGTCAAAAATTGTCAAGTTTAAACAAATCTTTTTTTAATTTCCTCTAGTATGGGAGGTAACAAAAGCTTCTGCTGCACCTTCTGTAGGTTCTGTATTTTCAGAAAAGGCTTTAAAAGCATTTATCATGCCCTGAAAATACTCATTAATAATTTAACTTTCTTTTTGTACAACAGCTTTGATTCTTGTCCTGTCCAATTAAGGGTTGGGGGAGTTATGCTGTAGTAATGACTTTTAATAGGTTACTTCTGGCAGCCAGAAATCAATCACCTCTATGTTTTGGGATGTTATTGCCTATAACTGATATTTTGCATATTTTTTTCTGAAAATGTCAGAAGGTGTCGAGGCATTTAACACTTGTCTCAGATCTTCAGTAGTTGGATTTTGTAATTGTACATGTCCTTCTATATTTATCTGAATGTATCTAAATAGGAGGGAGAGACTCTACTATGCTTTGAAAATCCACTACAGTCCATGGGAGTAGTAGCCTTATGGTAGGGTCAGCCTTGCTATCTCTAGCTGCTGTTGGATTTGGTACTTCCTTCAATGGATGCATTTATGTAGCATGTAGATCAAAATCAGTGGAAGAACTGGAATCTGTTTCTTCCTCTGTATGTTGTTTGGTAGGGGATGTCTGCTGATATTCCTCCCCATTTATGACAATAGGAAATTGCGTAATGATTTGTCTAATCTTTTTAGAGTGTTTGCTTTTGATGAAGAACTTTTATTATGGGATCTTTTTAATTTCCCCTCATATGTAGTACTAGTTCTGTGTTTATGTTTATATTTATTTTCCTTTATTAGCTATTCAGATTAACATTTGATGTGTTGGTGTTACAGTGGGTACTGAGTGTCACTGTTGGTGAAATCTAGTGTTATAAGCCAACACACAGGAATGATTAGAAGTGCTGCAAGTACCTTGGGCTGTATCTGGGGAAGTGCTAGTAGCTTCTGCCACATTTACCTGCACCCACTCTCTCAGAGAGTGAACACTATTAGCTTTTTGAGGCGCATGTGGGTCATAAGGTGGAAGAAGTGCAAAAGGCAATGGAGGCCAGTCATCATCTCATGATTCTAGATGTGTAACTGATAACTTTTTAAAAAAGTCTTAATGAATACATACCCCAGGAATGGGATTTCTCATCTACATATTTTTGTAATGAGTTTACTGTTCTGGCAGCTGCCTGGCTTTAATCGAGGTGAGTAATATTTTGGTCTTCTAACTATAGATTTCTTTTTAACTTCTTCTTGATAGTCACTAAATGCTCACTATCAAGAGGCTGGTATCTTATTAACTTTTTGTGTCAGTTTATTTTTTTATATTTTCTAAAATTTTCTTATCAAAAGTACCCCTTTCCAGAAACTTTAAAGTGCTATCACTTTTGGTAAGCTCAGACCATTTTACCAAAGCACTACAGCTGTCTCTTCCAAAATTACTAACCATATACCTGCCTATAATCTCATAGTCTGACTCCTTTAAAATGCTTACACTAGCGCTCATGATAAAAACCTGCTGTCATACCAAAGGGAAAGACATTCAACTATAGTTATAAATTCACTATAATTTTTAGTGAAGAAATCCTCTCTGTTCCTTTTCTTTGTATTTTATTAAAAACCTGCACTCACACACGTGACAGATACTATGTCCTCCAGTTTACTCAATCTCATGCAATTAAATCTAGTGGAGATCTGTAGAGACCTTAAACTTTGCTGATAGTTAAAGAAAGAAATTATGCATTTGTACACCAGAAATTTACACACACACACACACACACACACACACGCGTGTGTGTGTGTGTGTGTGTGTGTGTGTGTGTGTGTGTGTGTGTGTGCGCGCGTGCATGTATATATGTGTATATAATGCCAAATGTATGATAGAAAATAGGCAATTTAAAAAGCAGAATTTATAAATAATTAGTTAAAACCTTTGAGTATACTGATCTCACTCAAATATTCTCCTCTGCATGAGCTTAAATGTCATAGGTGATATGTCAGATTAAAGCAAAACATTATTATTATTGTTGTTATTATTATTATTATTGAAATCAGGTTTTATTGACACCAAATTTGATACAACATATACTGCACCACGTGTTACTTATTTGCTACTCAGGTGGTTGGTCCAGTTCTTTTAAATTCACTATAATAATTACTTTGTCTAAAGAATAGTTCAATAACAATTTGGTGAAATTGGCTATTTTGGATGTTAATGTCCATCAGTCTTTGTCCCAGAAATAACCACCACTGATGCTCATATCTTTAAGAACCGATGTATAACCATCTTCTTCACTTTAAAGCATGATGAGATAGGATTTAATTAACTGATCATAAACAAAGTCATTGAATATTTTTCTCAGTCCCTCTCCTGCAGTGTCTTTATTTTTTTCACTCCTTTGAGACCTGTTTACTGTTCCCTGCCATGTTTGTACTCTTTATCTCCATGAAATGTATTGTAATCGCTAATAATCTGTTTTCTTCTCATGTAGTATTATTTAATTCCTTAGCAATGAAGCTGGTAATACAGTACACAGACGTGGTGATCAAGATAGCAAATCATTATCAGTTTAACAACCTGATAAGTTATTAACGTTCCATGAAAATTCTTACTGTTCTTTTTCTCCCTTTCTCCTCCCTTGCTAACTTTCCCTTTTCCAAACGATTTCAGACTATAATAACGTCCTTAAAAAGTATAATCACATTTCTAGAATAATGTAAACTTATATCAAATACAGCAAAATACTCTGAAAATATACAGAATGCTATGGGGAGAAAATCTGCACCCATGGCAGAAACTAAGCCTAGCTATCATAAAATTATTTACAGAAATCTCCTGTTTATTGATTTACTTTATACAGTATCAGTGCTTTATAAACTACTTAGTCTCAGTTTGTGTCAGACAATTCTTTAAGGATGTGAGAATAAAATCAGAGCATTTCCAGTAATGATTCCATGGTCCTTAGCATTAATGAATCCTGGGAACTGACATTTAGTCTGTTCTAAGAGCTTTAGGTTCAGAGTCTGAGTTTCCTTATTTTCCTTTGGTTCCACCATTTATCTCTTATGGTCTTGCACTATTGAGAGGGTCACTGCTACCGCAGGAGGTAAATTGCGATGCCTGCTGTTCCTCCTTGCAAACACTTCTAAATATTGTAATATTCGGGTTTATATTAGAACATCGATGTTTCAGAACATCGAATGTTCTAATATCGAACCCTATTCAGCGAACACTGAAAATAGCGAAGCTGCAGAAAACCAAATTTTTTTGCTGTTCTGAATGTTCGATGTTGTCAGAGTTCACTGAATTGGGTTCGATATTAGAACATTCGAAGTTCTGACACTTCGATGTTCTGATATAGATCCGTAATATTTATTATGTTATGTTGTAATTGACAAGGACAGTATTATGTTAGTCTATTCAGCAGTGTATCGGTAACTATAATAAGGATTGTTATCAACTCTCTTTCAGGTCACAAGATGGCAAAGAAATTGCAATCAGTGCTGCCAAAGACATATACCTGTAGGGACTATAATCTTAGCATTTCAAAAATGTGAGTGCCCACTGTGCTGGAAAATGTTCATGTAACATTTAACAGACCAAGAGGAGGGTGCGTACACATATGCCTGTCACAGAGTTGTAGAAATTGTGCGACAGCTGAGCTGTGAGACTGCTTGTCAAATACAGATATAAGGAATTAATCAGATTTGTCTGCTGAACAGTAATGATATCACCACTGGCTGTCAAAAGAAGATAACTTACCAGACCTGATAAAGAAAGGATAAAGAAGAGTCTGCCAAGATAGCTGTAAGAGATGTACCCAGACAGAAAAAAATCACAAATTACTTGTCCCTTCATTTCTGCTTCTGGCATTTATTCTGCCCTGTACTTTTTTCTGAAACAGACTGGAGAAAAGATCTAGCTAGATGGCTGTTGAGAGATAGAGACCTGCTGGTAGACAGCTCAGAAAGCAACGTACTGAAGAAAGAACTACTGCTTACCATGACTTTTAGAGCTCTACACAAGTCGTTTCCATAGACAAACTTTAAAGTCAGAATATGCAGTACTAAGCATGCAGGGAAATCAGACTTAGAAAGATATGTGTTACATGACTGTGTGATACAATTCAAAAAAGTGCAATTTACAAAAAATTATAGCAATTTCACAGATATACAGAACAACCCAAATTAAACTCAAATCTAAAATAATGTTGAAAAGGCATATTTTACAGGTGATTTATGTAACTACTTTTGAAAGCTATATATACCTGGGAGAATAAGAAGGAATGTAAAAGAACAGGATAAAAGTTGTACGAATGAAGCATCCAACGAGGAGTCATGTTCAACTGGAAGTTTTCTAAGAATAACTTAAAAACTGTAGCCATTTAAATCGACAATGAAAGGCTGGAGAATGAAAGTGACAAAAAACTCAGAGATACGAGATTAGATAAAGCTAGTTTTCCAGAGGAGCAAAATGAATATCTGAAAAACTATTTGAAATAGAATGAGGCAAAATTGTTTGGATATAGAATTATCTACCAAGGCAAGTGCAAGGTGTGAGCATATTAGCTAGATTGAAGCATTAGTACCAAACATCGTTTCATTGTAGGAAATGAATAAAAGAGTGTATAATTATACAGTGAATTCTAGTGTGCATATATCATTTTGTTAGTAACAAAGTCAAAATGAACTGTTCAGTGGGTCAGTACGTATGGTAACAAGCTGCAAGTGAAATATATATAGGGTGGGAGGTTGGTGTAATGGTTAAGGTGCTTACCTTAGAAACACAAGGTGCAGGGTTTGATTCTCACATGGGTTAACTGGCTAGGCTTAAAATGGCCCCTGAGGACAGTTAGCCTAGTACTAATCTATGAATTATGAAGATGCGGTTTGACACATACAGCATCTTTAGGTATTCTGTACAACACTATTTACAGATTTCACTGTGCTAACAATACAAATCTAGTGAGCTAAAAACTCTCTTACATGTGATAATCCAGGAATATAACATCAAAGATCACTTTTTTTATTTTTATTTTACAGTGAAGCAATTAAAACAGGCGTTATATATTTGGGAGGCAAAAGAAAATAAGACTATTTGAAAGAAACCAATGAGGAGAAAGTACAGTTGTGTAAGTAAACTTACTGCTGTTCAAATGATCACTGCTGCAGTAGTACAAGACACATCAGTCAGACAGCTTCCAAAGCTTCAAGCGTGCCTTCCACATGCCCAGACTGCTATTCAGTAGACAGTGGGGTATTTTCTGCTCCTTCCCCAGAAACAACAAGAGTGGTGCTCCCTTGCCCATCAGAGGGACTCCAACAGCCACAGAGGATATGTCTAACCCCCAGAACATGATGGCTGTAGAAACTTCACAACAGGGAGCCAATGAAAACAATGAATGGATTGAGGAATCAGAAATGGCCACATCAGAGTGATCCATCTGCAGCTGACACACTTTAGCAGCCTGCTATAGTGACAAAGGATGTTTATTCATTTTCTTTATTTTGTGGCTGGAAGAAGAAAGAACTGAGGAATGAGTAGGTTGTTCTATGGTTAAAGCAAAATGATGCCTCATTCCTGGGGAAGCCTTATAGCAGTAATCAATAAAACAGCTAAGTAGTTCAGTGGTAACTGCTCACTTTTTCAGTTATAAGTAGTAAAAAAGTCACTTTCCCATGAAAAATACAGTTAAATGCACTTTTAACAAATATTCCAGTCCCCAGAAGTAAAGCAATACAACTTTTAGCAGGAAAAAGTTGTTTCAAATTCATTTTACATATCTTTTTCATAAAAGTAAAAATTATTTTTTTTTTGTTTAAATGTTACAGTCACATTAGAAACAAAAAAAATACAAATTAAAGTTAATAATTTCACAGATAAAGTTCACTTTCTGTCATAAAACAAAAATGTGGAAGTGTTCTTCTCCAAAAGGAAGTTATCTATCCAGCAATGAGAAGCGTAAGGAGCCCATCGATCCTTGTAAGCCTTCCTCAGTGGCAGGAAACTTTTTCTTCAGCTCAGCTTCAGCTGAATAATGATTTGAGTATGTGGATACTGTCCATGAAGCTGTGGAAGCTGGCCAGTTGTATTCTGTGTGGGATGCAGCCCATATAGCGAATGCTACTGCAGCAGTGATCATAATGATGAACATCATGTATACTCCTTTCAGCCAGTAAATGGAAGCTAGGGTTGAACCTTGGACCATTGCAATGTACTATCACCAAGATAGAAAGACAAATTCTCCTTTGTAATTCCTGAAAACAGACATGCTCGACAACTGAGTCTTAACCTTGTGGCAAAGGTTAAATAAGACAGATGGCTTAAATAAATACAGAACTGTACGCATTTTGTCCAAGAACTTTTTGTTTATTTGCTGACTTTGTTGGCCCTACAGAGATAGCTAAAGCTTCAGGCCATTAAGATTTTTTCTGAAAATTAGGCAGGCAGACACACTGTACTTCATTCTAAATTAAATGGTATACATTAAGTTACTATTCTGAGCTTTAAACGGTTACCTCAAGTATATATTTTTCTGGTTACATAAATACAATCAGAGTTCAGATAGTATTTAATGGTATTGTCATGGTGGTGGAGTTTAGCTCAGCTCCACAAAAATAATAACTAATAATTAAATAAAACTGATTTAGTTTTGTTTAATTTCCTCAAGTTATTCATCTTATTTTGTGCTTCTTGCTTTTTGCAGAAATATCTGTGCAAACTATTATGAGATATAAAAAGTAAAAAAATGTCTCTCATTTATCTTTCTATTTTTGCATGACTGCTTTTGTATTAGTTTGTAAGTAAAAAGCATTTATGAGAATGCACACAGTGTGGTGATTATTCACTGCATAAATGTGGGTCAGTTTGCAAAAGAAGGTGATGAATTAAGAAAGAAAGAAAAGTGGAAATGCATATTTTATTTAGACGGAATTATGAGTCATACATTTTAACAAAATATGCTGAGGCAGCCAATCTTAATTTAAACTTTTTGAGTTTCTGAAATGTGCACCTAATTACACAATGGACTTCTAAACGAACATCCATCAAAGGAAATGCAGCAGAACTGGTAATTATTTTCAGAAGTAGGGCACCTTAGTTTCATAGGCAGGCTGAAAGAATAAATATCGACAAGGAAAAGAAGCTAAAATGTGCACAGTATTCTGTTCTAAAGCAAAAACTAAATATAGAAATGCATTACTTGGCCTTCCAGGGCAAAAATCATGTACAGGTCTTTTTCTATCTCCTCCTCTGTTTCTGATTCCCTCTCTGTTTCTCATTTATGAGATTTTCTATAAAGGGGAAACTAAATGTTGTTTCTGATAACTTTAATCTTTTCTCTTTGCAAAGGCAGTATGTTCTCTTCAGAGAAATGAATCTAGGTTTCTTGGGTGAAAGTTGGTAACAAAAACCATCAGAAGCTAGTAGGCTGTCAATGTCACTTATATCCAGGGTAGGGTTCACAAATGAAAAACATATGCTGAATGAGGAAAAAATAATAACTACACCTGGCAAAAGTAGTTTGTTGATAAGGTATATGGATTTTTATGCTTTATAGCAGTAATACCTTCAAGCAAGAAAAATATTTATATCTATATCTATCTATCTATCTCTCTCTCTCTCTCTATATATATATATATATATGTGTGTGTGTGTGTGTGTGTGTGTGTGTATCATGTATGTTGGTGTGACAAAATGAAATGTCTAACAATACATTAAATATATCAATCAAAAATTAACTGCAAAAAAAATAAATAATGTAGCAACAGTTATTCATCCTAAAATTCTGTAAATGCAGTGAAATGAACATATAAATGTGTGTGTGTGTGTGTGTGTGTGTGTGTGTGTGTGTGTGTGTGTGTGTGTGTGTGTGTGTGTGTGTGTGTGTGTGTGTGTGGGAGGGGGGGTTCTATTCACATTTAGTTATCATTAGTTCCTTCTCAGACATACATGTGTCTATGGATGAAAGCTGCAGCTTTGGCAGTCATGTGATCTTCTCTTCATTAAGGTAAATAAGGCCCAAGACCTGTATCTCTCAAAATAGAATTTTACTACTAGCTGATAATGCAGTCTACAAATCTTCACAATCAATTAACAAGTGAAATATAATAAGAGAAAACATATCTGACATTATAATCACTGTAATAAGTTATGTTGTCATCGTTATTAACCCTTTTTCCATATTTACATGGGGTCATATGGTCGGAGTGTCACATCAACGTTAGTCAATGTAACCAAATAATCTAGATCCAATGTGTGCACCATCAGGTGGTAACCTTTGTGTATCACTCAACATTTTACTGTGGAAGACAGTTTAATAGTAAGCTGGTCAGTGATGAATCTACAAGGAAAGTGTTGTTCTGTCTGTATGGAGAAAGTATAATGTGTGTAAGCATTAAGAGTACTATATAAGCAAATTTCCATAGTAACCGGACATGGTGACTCACCAGACCAAAATTTAGAACATTAAAGAATCAGACAACTTCCTAGTCAATATATTTAGAATACTGACTGCATTTTCAAGAAATGCATCTGCCTCTAGAAATGGTGCTTTATGGAATGATGATGGTGCTAGTTATATTTTGTGATGATTACTGAAAACTGTGAACATGCTGACGTGAGGTCTTCTTCTATACAATGCAAACAGATGCATTAAATTAGTAAAGACTGGTGGTCACCAGCTGTTTTAGTGTAGGTATTGGAACTTACCTTCACTCACAGTTTGAGATATGTATTATCTGTTGCTGTTTCTTTAAAGATGCAAATCTCTTCACAGACAATCTGTTTTTTTCCACTGCACTAACTCTCATGGCTACATGTTGGGCAAAGGCCATATTACTGTCATCATATGTTCCCAGATCCCTAACTATTGAGTCAACTCTTAGGGGTGTTTTAGCAATGGTGTAATTAGCTTGGGTGGACAATTTCCCAAAGTGCACTAAAATGCATTTCTCCAGTTTAAAGTCATCTGTGAATTTGATGAGCCAGAGGCCTTTGAAGTTAGCCTTTACTTCCTAGAAGTAGATGCCAAAAAGGAGCGGGCCCAGGATGGAGCCCTGGGCTATTCTGCTGGTGACCAGTCTGCTGGAGGTGGTCTCACTGATCCTAACTTCTTCAATCCGATATATGAGCCAGCCAGAAATCTAGTGAGTTATATAGGGATTTATGCCTAGTTCTGAGAGTCTGTTAACAGTACCTGAGTGGGATATTCTATTGAATGCCTTGGCCAGGTCAAGGTAGGCAATATGCAACATTTTCCTGTCATCCATAACCTTGTTCCTGTCATCCATAGCCTTGTTGAGCATCTCAAAGAAATTAACCAGGTTGAGTAGGCAAGACCTTCCCTTAACAAATCCAAACTAGGATGGGTCCAGTGTCTTTAGGTTGCCAATGTCCTTGTTGATAATTTACATAATAAATCATCCCATGGCTTTGCATACCAGACTTGTCAGAGTAATGGGTCTATAGTTTCTGGGGTCAGTTGATGGCCCACCATTATCAAGACATGACCATTGCAGCCCTTCATTCACCTGGCATGTAACCTCTTTTGAGGCTGTAGTTGAGTGCCTCAAGTGGTGCTGCTTGATGTTATTCTAGGCTATTTAGGAGGCAACTAGGGATGCTGTATGGGCCCACTGAAGCAGTGTTTTTTGCCTTAGTGAGTGCCACTAGGACCTGCTTCCTGTTGATAGTTTTGGGGGTATACTAGAGGGGATTTCACAGGGGATAGTGTGTGGGAGTGAGGGGATACATTAGAGATAAATTTATAAGCCAGTAGACTTGCTGTGTCACCCTTGTCAGTGAAGATTATGACATTTATCACCAGTTCTGCACACTGCTGAATGTTGCCTTTAAGGTCCTTGACATAGCTGAAGAAACCCTTGTGATTGTCCTTAGCCTGGGAGTCAATCCTGACCTCATAATTGGCCTTGTTGGACTTTATTAGACCTCTTAATTTCTTGTTTAGTTGAATCAGAGAGCTCTTGTCTATATGATAGTTTCTCTTTCTCATTTTCCCCATGACTTTGTTTCTTTTGTATTATACTCTGTCAAGGGAAGGATTGCACCGATGAGATTTGTTTTTGGTGTTAGAACTAGACTTACTTCTGGTAGGTATGACAGCCTCAATGCAACCATTTACATGTTTGTACAGGGTTTCTATGAATAAATCTCAATAAGTAGCTGTGTTCTTGGGATTTGGGGGAGTTATCAAATTTAACAAATTATCATTTAATAGGATGCAGTTTGCTTTAGAATAGATTTAAACTGTTACGGGTTTAGTGGGTTTTCTGGGTTGATTTTTATTTCATGGGATACAGCCTTGTGTTCCATCCTCACCAATGAGGATGTGACACTATCTGGTCCAGGGTGTTTGTCTTGATAATGTCCAGAAAATGCCATTCTGAGTTAGAGGTAGTGTATGTTTTCAAGTCTATAGAGGGGTAGTTAAAGTCTCCAATGAATAGGGTATTTGCTTGGATGGTGAGTTCCTATAGTAAGTGTTGATAAGAGTTTTTAACTTCATGAATAATAAAATGCAAACAAAACATGATAAGGAGTCTTGTCAATGAAGACTTGGATATGGATGAACTCCAGGCCATCATCCTGTTTAACCAACCAAGAGTTGTATTTGTCGCTAATGTAGATTGAGACACCTCCACATTTAGCCCTTTTCTGTGCTGCTGTTGGTCTAAATGCGTGGAAGGCACTGTAGCCATCCATGGCTGGAGTACTTTATGTGGCTTCAAATGAAGTCTCAGTGACAGCACAGATGTCTACATTCTTCAGAGTGAGGAGAGCTTGTCAAGTACAAAGTTTCTTGTTTGGGCTCTGAGCACTGAGCAGCAACACCTTTAGGTTTCTTTCAGTTTTTTTTTTTTTTTTTTTTTTTGCATTGTTGGTAGTTTTGCTATTTTAGCATTGCCCAAAGAGTCTTCAAGTTAGCTATCATGGTTAGGGAATTGTTTTTACTGGGGGTCACCTGAGTAGTGTCTAGGGTTAAGGCTAAATGTATAATCTTAGTGTGTATGACACTATCTAGCTGCACTAAGCTTCCATGCAAAGCCTTTCTGTGTTACAGCTTAAAGTCCTAAGTACTAGCTTTATAGTGTGCTACTATACAGGGTACTGCTATCTACCACTGTGTATTGATCAGTACTGTGAAAAAGCTCCACATTTATAGCAGACAGAAAAAAGCTAAAAACTAACTCCCTTACTTTCTAACTAATAAATGAGTACACTTTGAGCTCTCTGGAATACTTATCATCTCAGAGAGTATGGTAGTAAAAGACAGCAAAGAAGTACAAACAAAGACAGTTTCTACTTCATTATGAGTTTTGGTTAAACAACCTATTTATTACAGCTGGTAGGGTATAGAGGATGGTAGGGAAGATGATAAGGTACAAAACAGGATGGTTTCCAGACTCTTCAAATAGCCTCAGTGAAAAGTTGGATTCAGTGATGGTGATAACTAATTTATGAGGCTGAATTCACAAAAATAAATGCATGTTCCCACCAGGATAGTAGTTGGACATTTTCTGCAATAGCCTCCATTCATAAAGAAAAAGTAAGGAAATGTTTATATCTTGATCTGAAACTAATTCTACACAATGGAGTCAAAATCTTCTTTCATGCTACAATAACACTTTTGTCTTGACTGTAAAAGGAAAGTAATAATCTTCATGATTTGCTGTGATAAAAAGTTTACAGTAAGTTTTAGATAAGAAAATGAAGGTTGACAAAGTTAAGAGACCAGTGACAATATTAGGAGGTTGTTTGCATTATACTAAATACTGCTATAATATTTACAAAAGTTGTACTACATGGACCTTTTAAATTCATGAATGTAAACAAGAAAAGTATTCCAGCCTTGCAAGGAGGTTCATATTTCTATGTGCAGCCATATACTTTTTATATATTTAATTCTCAGACTGTATTGTCTAATTTATTTAATTAAACATTGTATGTATTCAGTTTCAAAAGCTTGTGTTTGGTGGTTTATTAATGCATTTAATGGTAAATACCCTGCATGGTGAATTTTGACTACTGTTCCTTTCAAACAACGAGACTGTTTACCTAAGTTGCTATAAGATGTTACATTACACTTCTCTCATTTTTAAAACGTGTGCAGTGACTGTAAACTTAGTTTGCCAGACTAGTTAGTCTAGTAATAGTAATCTGACCTACTATTCAGCAAGAAAGAGTTTGTAGCACTGAAAGGTATAATCTTCTGGAGATTAATGTGTGTGTGTGTGTGTGTGTGTGTGTGTGTGTGTGTGTGTGTGTGTGTGTGTGTGTGTGTGTGTGTGTGCGCGTGTGTGTGAGCATGTGTGTGCGTTTTGTGTGTTTCGGTTAAGATACAGATGCAGACACTGTTGGTAAGTTAGCATTAAAAGGCAGTGGGCTCAAAGTGAAAAATGAAGTAGTAAGATCCTTGGAAACCATTGTTCATAACCCTTCTTACAGTCCTTCAAGGTGAACCTTCTCTGAGTTTGGTTAGGCATAGCCGAAGGGCAGCAGCGTACATTTGCTAAGCAGTCTTATGGCCAATCATCTGACATATAATATATATTTTTTTTATTTGAGCCAGTAGTGTTGATTGCAGCACCATGTTCTCTGCCCCTGGCATATTAATTAGTGGCAACAGTACAATTTCTAGGTATTACATTTTTTTTTTTTTATTATTACATTTGTTAATCGGGTTAGCCTATTATTTGGTAGCAGTGATGCAGTATTGCAAAGTGAGTTTGGATCACTTGAAAAACAGTTAAGTGTGTGTATCCTTGCAGCCAAAATGTAAATATACAGAAGTATACATTACACAACAGTTATCTTATTTTTACACAGAGTATTTAGGAAACAGATAAAATGAGCTCTGAAGAATACTCCAACATGTCAGTGTATGGCCAACAGTGCAAATCAAAGGGACTCCCACATGTTCACCTTGCCATGGATGAGTTGATATCTGTTTTTTTGTGTACAGTTCAGTGTGTTGAACCTGCAGTGGTGTACCATGTAGAAAAGGGACATATATGTATGTCCAGAAATAGTCCCTAAATGCAGCTTCACCTTTGAAAATGTGAGGTGGTACTATAGGTGAACTGCCTCAAAGCAGCAGAGAAAGAATGATCGGAGCAGGAGCAGAGGGGGCAGGTGACGGAGAAAGAAAAAAGCAGCACTGGCCTGAGAGGACATCCAGTACATATAAGTAGTTGGGTGAAAACCCAGCCCTGGCAGCTAAGGTCAGTACTTAATTGTTTTTCACTATAAAGAAGAGGGACCTGAATCTGATTGTTTTATTAGGAATGGGTATTTTATCAGTACCAAATAATCCAAGAGGACCTGGTCAGATTCTTTTTATTCTACTCTCCACACATGCAGGGTAATACATGGTGCCAAAAAGCAGAATAATAATAATAATAATAATAATAATAATTGCCTTTAGTATTTAAAATGACATATGTTCTCTGTGCATGTTACAAGTTAATTCCTGAAGCTTACTGGAAAATGATTAAAGAACACAGTAGAAAAGCAGAAGACAGTATCAGTACATTAATTGCGGAAGTAGCTATTTGTATGCCTCAAAGATACTGGATATTCTTAATATGGGTTTAGTGGGTTTTCTGGGTTGATTTTTATTTCATGGGATACAGCCTTGTGTTCCATCCTCACCAATGAGGATGTGACACTATCTGGTCCAGGGTGTTTGTCTTGATAATGTCCAGAAAATGCCATTCTGAGTTAGAGGTAGTGTATGTTTTCAAGTCTATAGAGGGGTAGTTAAAGTCTCCAATGTATAGGGTATTTGCTTGGATGGTGAGTTCCTATAGTAAGTGTTGATAAGAGTTTTTAACTTCATGAATAATAAAATGCAAACAAAACATGATAAGGAGTCTTGTCAATGAAGACTTGGATATGGATGAACTCCAGGCCATCATCCTGTTTAACCAACCAAGAGTTGTATTTGTCGCTAATGTAGATTGAGACACCTCCACATTTAGCCCTTTTCTGTGCTGCTGTTGGTCTAAATGCGTGGAAGGCACTGTAGCCATCCATGGCTGGAGTACTTTATGTGGCTTCAAATGAAGTCTCAGTGACAGCACAGATGTCTACATTCTTCAGAGTGAGGAGAGCTTGTCAAGTACAAAGTTTCTTGTTTGGGCTCTGAGCACTGAGCAGCAACACCTTTAGGTTTCTTTCAGTTTTTTTTTTTTTTTTTTTTGCATTGTTGGTAGTTTTGCTATTTTAGCATTGCCCAAAGAGTCTTCAAGTTAGCTATCATGGTTAGGGAATTGTTTTTACTGGGGGTCACCTGAGTAGTGTCTAGGGTTAAGGCTAAATGTATAATCTTAGTGTGTATGACACTATCTAGCTGCACTAAGCTTCCATGCAAAGCCTTTCTGTGTTACAGCTTAAAGTCCTAAGTACTAGCTTTATAGTGTGCTACTATACAGGGTACTGCTATCTACCACTGTGTATTGATCAGTACTGTGAAAAAGCTCCACATTTATAGCAGACAGAAAAAAGCTAAAAACTAACTCCCTTACTTTCTAACTAATAAATGAGTACACTTTGAGCTCTCTGGAATACTTATCATCTCAGAGAGTATGGTAGTAAAAGACAGCAAAGAAGTACAAACAAAGACAGTTTCTACTTCATTATGAGTTTTGGTTAAACAACCTATTTATTACAGCTGGTAGGGTATAGAGGATGGTAGGGAAGATGATAAGGTACAAAACAGGATGGTTTCCAGACTCTTCAAATAGCCTCAGTGAAAAGTTGGATTCAGTGATGGTGATAACTAATTTATGAGGCTGAATTCACAAAAATAAATGCATGTTCCCACCAGGATAGTAGTTGGCCATTTTCTGCAATAGCCTCTACTCATAAAGAAAAAGTAAGGAAATGTTTATATCTTGATCTGAAACTAATTCTACACAATGGAGTCAAAATCTTCTTTCATGCTACAATAACACTTTTGTCTTGACTGTAAAAGGAAAGTAATAATCTTCATGATTTGCTGTGATAAAAAGTTTACAGTAAGTTTTAGATAAGAAAATGAAGGTTGACAAAGTTAAGAGACCAGTGACAATGTTAGGAGGTTGTTTGCATTATACTAAATACTGCTATAATATTTACAAAAGTTGTACTACATGGACCTTTTAAATTCATGAATGTAAACAAGAAAAGTATTCCAGCCTTGCAAGGAGGTTCATATTTCTATGTGCAGCCATATACTTTTTATATATTTAATTCTCAGACTGTATTGTCTAATTTATTTAATTAAACATTGTATGTATTCAGTTTCAAAAGCTTGTGTTTGGTGGTTTATTAATGCATTTAATGGTAAATACCCTGCATGGTGAATTTTGACTACTGTTCCTTTCAAACAACGAGACTGTTTACCTAAGTTGCTATAAGATGTTACATTACACTTCTCTCATTTTTAAAACGTGTGCAGTGACTGTAAACTTAGTTTGCCAGACTAGTTAGTCTAGTAATAGTAATCTGACCTACTATTCAGCAAGAAAGAGTTTGTAGCACTGAAAGGTATAATCTTCTGGAGATTAATGTGTGTGTGTGTGTGTGTGTGTGTGTGTGTGTGTGTGTGTGTGTGTGTGTGTGTGTGTGTGTGTGTGTGTGTGTGCGCGCGTGTGTGTGAGCATGTGTGTGCGTTTTGTGTGTTTCGGTTAAGATACAGATGCAGACACTGTTGGTAAGTTAGCATTAAAAGGCAGTGGGCTCAAAGTGAAAAATGAAGTAGTAAGATCCTTGGAAACCATTGTTCATAACCCTTCTTACAGTCCTTCAAGGTGAACCTTCTCTGAGTTTGGTTAGGCATAGCCGAAGGGCAGCAGCGTACATTTGCTAAGCAGTCTTATGGCCAATCATCTGACATATAATATATATTTTTTTTATTTGAGCCATTAGTGTTGATTGCAGCACCATGTTCTCTGCCCCTGGCATATTAATTAGTGGCAACAGTACAATTTCTAGGTATTTCATTTTTTTTTTTTTTATTATTACATTTGTTAATCGGGTTAGCCTATTATTTGGTAGCAGTGATGCAGTATTGCAAAGTGAGTTTGGATCACTTGAAAAACAGTTAAGTGTGTGTATCCTTGCAGCCAAAATGTAAATATACAGAAGTATACATTACACAACAGTTATCTTATTTTTACACAGAGTATTTAGGAAACAGATAAAATGAGCTCTGAAGAATACTCCAACATGTCAGTGTATGGCCAACAGTGCAAATCAAAGGGACTCCCACATGTTCACCTTGCCATGGATGAGTTGATATCTGTTTTTTTGTGTACAGTTAAAGGTCAGTGTGTTAAACCTGCAGTGGTGTACCATGTAGAAAAGGGACATATATGTATGTCCAGAAATAGTCCCTAAATGCAGCTTCACCTTTGAAAATGTGAGGTGGTACTATAGGTGAACTGCCTCAAAGCAGCAGAGAAAGAATGATCGGAGCAGGAGCAGAGGGGGCAGGTGACGGAGAAAGAAAAAAGCAGCACTGGCCTGAGAGGACATCCAATACATATAAGTAGTTGGGTGAAAACCCAGCCCTGGCAGCTAAGGTCAGTACTTAATTGTTTTTCACTATAAAGAAGAGGGACCTGAATCTGATTGTTTTATTAGGAATGGGTATTTTATCAGTACCAAATAATCCAAGAGGACCTGGTCAGATTTTTTTTATTCTACTCTCTACACATGCAGGGTAATACATGGTGCCAAAAAGCAGAATAATAATAATAATAATTGCCTTTAGTATTTAAAATGACATATGTTCTCTGTGCATGTTACAAGTTAATTCCTGAAGCTTACTGGAAAATGATTAAAGAACACAGTAGAAAAGCAGAAGACAGTATCAGTACATTCATTGCAGAAGTAGCTATTTGTATGCCTCAAAGATACTGGATATTGTTAATGTGTTGATTCAGCATATGAAAAAAGACCTAATGGGGTAGCTACCACCATGCCTGTTTTTTATGACATCACCAGTCTCCTTTTAACCCTAGCTCCCATTGATCATATGTATTCTGCAATGTAGGCACCAGCTAGCTGCATAGGAATGCATGCATCAGTGAGAAGGGTTACCATCCTTTGAACGTTCAAGTATTTTACAATGCAGATAGCTTCCTAATCACTGTGTTTATTTTCCAGACTTTCCGCATCCATGATAAAATATGACACCTCTGAGCCCCAAACCTGCTTCGAATAGAGTGAATGTCTTAAGAAGCATCTAGCTGGTAATTATAGGAATCATGGTACCTAATAATATGTTCTGTGCATGTCAGATATGTAATAAAACATCCCTCCAAAAATTGTATGTATTGCAGTCAGTAATGGATATCCAGCTGAACCCTGACTGATGACGCAATTCTGGTATCCACCTTCATTCCCAGTACATTGTTATAATGTCACTGATGGCAAAACACATCATTATCAACATATTTGAACTTTTCAAGATATACTTAAGATATCTTGACACCTTGGAGGAGTATAGTGTGCAGTGTTCGGAAAAACTGGCTCCACTCCATCCACCAGAACCACAACCACTCTTGCCAAAGATGAAAGATAGAGCAGCGGCCAATAATGTGGTAAAAGTGGACAGGTACACCCCATAAATTGATATGGAGTGCAGTACAGTTAGCACAAAAAAAAAAAAACAGCAGTATCTGGTACAGGCCAGTGTATCATGACAACACACAAATGGAAAAGCTACACAGATTTTAATTAAGCATACAGTATAACAGAAAACATGCTGAAACCAGTGCAGACTATGGGGTCAAATTGATTATCTGTTCACACTATACATCAAACAGTTCCACACAGCAGTACAAGCAAAAATTGACTGGTTTGTTAGTTATTATTATTTGCCAAGGTGAAAGGGGACACATCACCTGACAGGAGGAAACCTACTGTCAGTGAAGGCCATAGGACTATTTTTTCCCTCCAAACAATTGCACAGAAGAAATTCCAACATAAATAGCAGCCAGTTATTAGTTCTTGTCAGAGCTGCTCCATACATGTGTGATGAGGCTTATCACAGCAAAATACTTTTATATGTCTGAGTTAGGTAACTCTACAATTAAAGTGCCTAGAATGGCATATATCACTAGTCTTTGTAGTTTGCAAATGACAGCAACTTATATGGCAGTACTGATACCACTGTGAACTGCACATCTGTGTTCCGAATCTACAAGCACAGGCAATACAGGATTCAGGAATGGATATAGGGCGTGTCAACCGCTATATACTATACTAGTACAGGTAATACAGGATTCAGGAATGGATATAGGGCATGTTAACCACTATATACTATACTAGCACAGATAATACAGGATTCAGGAATGGATATAGGGCATGTCAACCACTATATACTATACTAGTACAGGTAATACAGGATTCAGGAATGGATATAGGGCATGTCAACCACTATATACTATACTTCCATTTATTTTGTCATTCTCTTAAGTTACATCTTTAGACAGACAATTTTCTGTTAGAGCTCTCAGCTACTGATTTGCAAATGCACTGGGTCTTTTGTTCGTTGCACGGCAGTGCCATTCTCATGTATTACTGATACTGATGGGGGCATGCAGCCATGCACATCTGTGAGCTGTATGATAGTGCCATTCTCATGCATTACTGATACTGATGGGGGGCATGCAGCCATGCGCATCTGTGAGCTGCATGATAGTGCCATTCTCATGTATTACTGATACTGATGGGGGCATGCAGCCATGCACATCTGTGAGCTGCATGATAGTGCCATTCTCATGCATTACTGATACTGATGGGGGCATGCAGCCATGCACATCTGTGAGCTGCATGATAGTGCCATTCTCATGTATTACTGATACTGATGGGGGCATGCAGCCATGCACATCTGTAAGCTGTATGACTGCTGCTGCTGCCATACTTCATACATGAGTCACTTCATTGCACGTATGTTTTTGAAGGTTATCAGTGGCAAGGATACTAATGACAGCAATTATGCAGCTATATTCATGGTATGTTCCTGATAACTCTGAAAACTTGAAGTATGTGTTTTTATTTATTTCGGTGCATATTTTTTCATGTCCCTGTTTATGTTGTCCCCTGATTTTTTTTTAATTGTCAGAATCTTTCACAACCTGTCTGCAACATGTACTCCCATACAAATCCTTCACAGCCACATTGTTTTATGTGAAAAACAAAAACTCAGAAAGGCAATGTTAAACTTGTATTCTAAATAGGACAATCTGAGCGAAAAATTTAAGAATCTATGTACACCTTTATGAAATAAAGAAAAATAAGATGACAAATGCATTATGCAAACATATTAACATTTATCCAGAGCATAGTTTAAATTTACAAATTACAATTTTAGAAAAGGTGGATGTAAACCTCAAAGAGGGACCATGGGATTTATACCTGGAGAAAAAGGAATTGTATTGGCAAATCCACTTGAATGAGGGTTGTGCACCAGTTTTAAATTAAGTATCTTCCATAGCTTGTCTCTTAAAAATTAGAGTGTGTATGAGTTAAGGTAATTTATTACAGCAGTTATTATTTGTCATTTATAGATGTCGACAACATCAACAGCTGCTATTCACTAGTCTCTATTTATTCTATTTCACAAACCAAGTAACAGAAAAAACAAAAAATAAAACTCCAAAAAGGGTGCGTTCCGGACCAGCAGGTTCCAGTTTCCAAGTACGATAGCAAATATCGCAAAATGATGAAGTAAGATGCCAAGAATATGGAAGTGGAAATTTTGATATTCTTGGCATCTTACTTCATCATTTTGCTATATTTGCTATCGTACTTGGAAACTGTAACCTGCTGGTCCAGAACGCACCCTTTTTGGAGTTTTATTTTTCTATTTATTCTATATCTTAACAGTGTAGGGGTTTGGTGGTGGGTATTTATTTATTATTTATCACTGGATAATATGTATTGAATGTGTTTATGTAATGTGAACTACCTCTTATATGTCATAAGCGTTATTTTCTTTCTTATGTTATTCTTTGATACCGCTGCATCTATGTTATTTGCACTGCATTTCTCTCGTGAGCTGACATTTGTAATTTCGTTTAGGCTGCAGTTGTGTGGTCCTAAATGACAATAATGTTTCTTTGAATCTTTTGAAAAGTAATTTGTTTTAATCGATTTTTAATACATTTTCTCTGTGCATGTGAATTGATTTATAGATCATAATGTCTCTTTAAGAAATGAATTTGGTACTGGGTGATATGATTTTTTTATCTTTTAAATTGTGTGGCATGCATAAGATGCTTTATCTGATAAAGTCTTTTATCATTATAGATAAAAGCGTTTATCTGTTTTTGTACAATAAAATGGCAGTGTTGTGACTAACGTTGCATCTCTCTGAGTTTTTGTTTTTGAAGTTTGTCAGTCTGAAATCTTTGTTTGCAGTTGTGTGTTAGTGAAATGCAATGGCAATGGGCATCTTTGGTGGCTCACAATTAACTTTATTGGACATGGACATGAAGGATTTACACTGCTCTGTAGGGAACTTGACACTTCTTGTTCAGCAGTTAACTGAAATGTTGGAGATGGTTTCGCTGTCAGTTGTACCAGATGAGCTGGGTGGTCAAGCTATGGTTACTATGCCTTTAAACCAGAACAGAGTGGAGGTGGCTGACATGAGGTACAACAACATTAATATAAGGGAAGTCAGTGGTGGTAACAATATATCAGCCGTGAACTCTCTGAGTGTACCTAAGCTCGATGATTGTTACAGAGGAAAATGGACTTTGTTCGGGATGAGAGAAGAAACAATGAATCTCTGAGTCAACTTCTAAGTGAGTATTACAAACTTTTTAAAATATGGAAACTACAATTTGAAGATATATACTTTATGTAATCAATTAAAGTCAATACAGTTCTGAAAGGCCTTAGAATGTGGAAATATCTCACCGGCCTAGTAAAAGATTTAGTATTGCACAAAGAACTATTGCAGCTATTTTATAGGCATAGGTGCGAACTCATAGAGCTGCTAGTCAAACATAATGGGAGGCTGATTGGACAGTTGTCTGATGAAGTTAATACCTTGGACAAAACAATTACTGAAGATTTATTTTATGAACAACATAAAATGGAACACTTTCAGATATTTAAAAGTATAGACGAACAGGTAGAAAAGATAAAAATATGAAAATTCAAAAAGTTTGAGAGAGATAGAGTAGACTATTTGAATAATAAGGCATATCCTAGTCCACCAAATTCCCAGACATGGGGTAAAAGACTTGGACATGTTAACCAATCTGATGGGGTACATGAGAGTGACAATGTGGATGAGAATATATTAGATTATCATGGTGAACCACAGAGTAATGAGTTCTTTTAGTCTTTCCACCCTTAAGACTCTCAGAGCATCTAAGGGAGAAACAGAAAGGTCAAAAGGATCAATAGATGGGGCAAAATTATCCACCCCAAAATCAGAAACAGGATTGGCGTAACCCTGTGTGGAAGAAGGGCAGGAAGTGGTGAGCAAGCGGTCAATTGACTTTGAAGAGTTTAATTTCTGTTCTTGTGAGGTTTATACAGAACATGTGGATGTATTTTCCATAGGTTTAACATCTGTGCCTGCAAACAGAGCTAATATTGTAGAGAGTATTTCCAAACCGAAGTTGTTTGTGAGAAAATTAAATTTGAGCACTTTCTTTCAAGATACAGGTCCTGTAACAACCATGTTAAAAGTACCCAGTATTTTTAACCTCCCACTACAACCGGTTTTACAAGTATTTGAATGTGTGTGTTAGTTATTAGACACAAATTATGAAGCAGGCATTTGTTGTGTAGTAATTAGAATCTAACAAAACATGAGCAAGAAATGCTGAAAAGTTATTGACTCAAAAATTAATAATAATGATACTGGATAAGGGTGGGGGGTTGGGTATAATTGACCAATGTGATTCTATTGAACTTATGTATGGTATATTGTTTGATATGGCTTGCAGACAAGTTTCTAGAAATTAGGTAAATATGTCATAGAAGAAAATATATGATATGCTTATACAACTTCTTCTTCTTTTGGCTTTTCCCGCTTAGGGGTCACCACCACAGATCACCTTGTCTGCTCATGATTGGCAGTGGAGTTTTATGATGTCGAGTTGCCAGTCCAGCACCCAACCTTCCACAGAAGGCACACATATGCACACACTCATGCCTAGGGCCAATTTAGAGTGTCCAATCGACCTACAGTATGTCTTTGGGATGTGGGAGGAAACCGGAGCACCCGGAAGAAACTCACACGACCACAGGGTTCCCATGCAGACTCCACACAGAAGGCACCCCAGCCAAGGATCAAACCAGACAGCCTCTTGCTGTGAGGTGGAAATGCTAACTGATGCACCACTGTGGCCGCCCACATGATATGCTTATAGAATAACAACTTGAAATTGAAAAATATGAATAATTAAATTTAATAGACCCTATGGTGCCCACAATTTTTGGGGTGCCTGAAATTCATAAAAATATAAATAATCCACCAATGAGACCAACTGTAAATGTTCAATGTTCCATTACATATCCGAGAGCTGCATTTTTGGGTAATAGCTTAAAAGCGTTAATGCAGAAGGTTGAATATGTGTGTAAAGATTCATGGGACTTTTTGGACAAATGCAATAAGTTGGGATAAGATTATAATTATGTCTTTTTAACCATTGATGTCAAAGATTTGTTTTCAGTTATTTCACATTCTATTGGTGTACAAGGGTTTATGTCCTTCTTATACTATTATGATGATCTGACCCAGTATAAAATTAATATGTATGGGGACATGATGCATTTAGTATTAAAAAATAACTTTATTTATTTTGAAGGGCAGTATTTTTTGCAGGAAAAAGGAGTTGCAATGAGGTCAGCCTGTGGACTTCTTTTTGCCAACATTGTGATGACTGAATGTGTAAGGAAAATTGTTTTCAATAGCAGGTTCATGGATTCATGATGCCTCTATACACGGTACCTGGACAATATATTTATAGTATGGAAGGATGATGTTAAAATTTCCCATTTCATTAAATTTATAAATAAGACCACTGATTTTTTGAAATTCTTGTACCAAATAGGTTAGGATAATATTTCCTATTTGGACGGTATGTTGGCTAAGGATAAGATCAGTTGTAGATTAATATCTAAAATATTTAGAGTGCCAACATACTCTAACTCATTCCTGCATTTTACCAGTGCACACCCAACTGCTCAAAAAAGAGTTGTGGTCAAAAGACAATTCATCTGCGCAGCTCGAATGGTGTCAGAGTTTGAAGATTTTGTGGATGAATGTTCTTAGATGAAGAACATGTTTTTTAAAAAAGAGGTTACCCCATAAATTTAATTGATAGCTGTATGTATGAGGTCATTAACAAGAGAAGAAATCGATTTGTTACCCCTATCTTGAAAGGGATTACTGAACTGGGAAAGGAAGGGTGATGACAAATTTAATGCCAAGCTCACATTTATAACCACATACTCTTTTAGACAGTGACACAATTAAGTGGATCATTCAAAAAAACAGATGTGTAATAGAGGAAAACAGAGATTTAAAACAAAAAGTGGGGGAGAAGCTGGTCATGCTTTATAAGAAAAGAAGAAGTTTGAAGAATATTCTTGAGTTCACAAACAATATTTTTGTAAATAATAATTTTGGAATTAATAGACGTGGTTATTGTAACCATTGTAAACATATTCAAACAGGAGAGAAATTTGTAGTGAAAAATTACACAATTGAAAATAAAAGGCAAATACAATTGCAATGCTATGGGTGTTGTGTATGTATCATTGTGTCAGCAGTGTCCTAGGTTCTATATCGGCAAGCCAGAGTGAAAAATTAAAGAAAGAATTTACGAACACCTAAATGAAATAAAGAAATCTAAGATAACCAATGCATTATGCAAATATATTAACAATTATCCAAAACATAGCTTTAAATTTACAATTTTAGAAAAGGTGGACATGAACCCAGGGACCATGAGGGTTATACCTGGACAAAAAGGAATTGTATTGCCAGATCCCCTTGAATGTGGGTTGTGCACCAAATTTAAATACAGTATCTTCCATAGCTTGTCTCTTAAAATTTAGAGGGTATATGAGATAAGCTTATTTATTACAGCATTTATTAGTTGTTATTTATAGATGTGAACAATTAATTTGTTTTAATCCATTTTTAATACTTTTCTTCTTTGGGTAATAGTCCATGGATGTGAATTGATTTATAGATCGTAATGTTTCTTTAAGAAATGAATTTCATACTGGGTCGTGTGATTTTTTTTGATCCTTTAAATTGTGTGGATTGCATAAGATACTTTATCTGATGAAGTATTTTATCATTATAGACAAAGGTGCTTATCTGTTTTTTGTACATTGTTTTATGTGCATAAGTTTTGTCTCTTATACTGACCCTTTCCTAAATCCTTGAGCTTTATCCTTACATTTCTTTAGCCTCATGTCATTACTAAGTTTTGGATACATTTTATTATTCATGAAGCTCTGTTCTCCATACCACAATCTAAATAATGCATTTACAAACTAGACGTTTGACTCTATATTGCAAAAGGTTTATGCTGTAGAGCAGACCAGTAATCTTAATCCCAGCCTATATACATCTAAATTTCCATTACTAAGCAAACTAACAAAATATTTTCATTCCTAAAGTTAAGCATTATATTTTTCTAATAGTTCTGTACAGATGCAGGCAGCAAAGATATCCGAATAATGTCCAGGAGATCATGTTGTAAAATAAAATAAAATTTCCATTTAAAATGGAAACACATTTTGACTTAAATCTGTACTACATAGCTATCAACAGAATATTAGATATGTTGTAAATGTGTAACACATTTTAAATATAGTGACAAAAAAACAACTGAAGAGGTATTTATATGATTCAGCCTCATGAGTACAGATATTAGCAGCATTTTCTTGTGGGTCAGAAACTGATCTCACAAAATAACAACAAACTCTTTTGGAGACCAGAATATAGTGTGGCCTTTTTCTCTGAGAAAAAGTATGTTTGAGAAGAAATGTATGTGCAGTACCAAAATTAGATAACACAGTGACACAGAGGGATAAATCCCTAGATGGTCCCGGGTTTATTTCTGGTCTGGCTAGTAGAGGAGCCAACAATGGAGGGTAGGAGTGAGGGGCTGATGCCCACTCATCCATACAGGGGGACTGGGAGCAATTGAGTTTTTACAATGCCAGTAGTCTAATGAAATGTAGGTATACAATATGCAACACTGACCAGGGATTTGTTTGGCTCTGCAAAGTCAATGATGTCAGCTTCTAGAGTAAATAAACACATATTATCCTATGAAAGAGAGACAGAGGTTTAGGGTATATCAAACCATCCTTTTTCACCATAAATGATGTGACTGCAGTGGTGGGGCAATTCTTTAGTGTGGGAACAATTAAAGTCCACCCAGAAATACAAGTCTGAGTTAAATAAAGCCTGACCTTCATGCTTTTTTCCATTTTTTTAGCTATATGTTTAAATATTTTAGCTTTAACACCTCATCTCGTGAAGTGTGCATGGAACATATGATGATATGAAGTCCTATCTTCTATATAGTCCACCAAATTATACATGCATAATCCTGTCTTTCCTGGTTGTGTTCTAAAATCCTTGTGTCCATCTAATGACTTACACTGTATCACTGATAGTGTTTTCAATGGACATATGATCATCTCTTCAAAGTACTAATTCCTAAAATCTTTTTTCATTCATCACTTTTCCAACTGCCATGGTCACTTTCTTGCCATTTACACAACTAATTTCCTTTCCTCTCTATCGACACCATAACCGGACACAGTAGTGTAGATGTGGCCAAACCAATACATTCTGCAGTACATGGATGGCTGTAGCATCTTGGAGTCCACTTCCTGAGTTATGTGCGCTAGTATCCTACAGTCCATTGTCACTACTATTTCCTCCTGTATAGTAAAATTGAAATTGGGGTTGATTATGACCCCAAAGTTCTTTCCCTTCTTTTCTGACATTTTTTGAGTCATATCATCATGTCTGTATGTTTTGTACAAATTTTCCCCAACAAAAATAATTATGAATCCCTACATACTCTCTTCTTTCATCATGTTTATAGTTACATCATAGGTTATATATGTTTTTCATAGATCTTTGTACCAGACACCATACCTCTGCACTCCTTATATTAAATTCAAATTTCTACTGGTCCACTACTCTAAACATTGTAGATTCATAGGCTGCCTTGAATATCTATTTTAAACCTAGCTAATAACCAAAGGTCAGAATCAAACCCTATACCTTGCGTTTATAAGGCAAAGACCTTAGCCATTAAGCCAAACCCAACCCTTAAATATATTCTTCTTTCTCCAAACATTCATAGATTAGTACTAGGCTAGATGCCCTTCTGAGCCATTTTAAATCCAGCCAATCTCCCCTTGAAAGGTGAGAATCAAACTCTGTAGCTTGTGTCTGTGAGGTAAATACCTTAACCATTATGTCAAACCCAACCCAGCAGGTCTCAGAGAGAGACTGCATCCGTAACACTGATGCTCATACTAACCTTGCTGTTTTTAGCATAGAAACTGATCCTATGCTTCAACTCACATAAGATACCTGAGTCATACATGATGAGTAGGATTGGTTCCAATAATGAATGTTACGGCATTCAAAGGCTTGCTGACTTTCTTCTGGAACTTTTCCTTTGACTACAACCCTCTTACAGGGCAGTTTGCCAGATGTTTGCTCGTATCACTAATCTATATTTTTAACTTCTCTAGCAGTCTTATATAAGGTATGGAGTAAAATGCCTTGATAAAATCTGGATTTAGTATACCCACATATTCCCACTTATTCGCCCAAGTGATAACCCTGTCTCAAACTATAATCAAACTAAATTAGCAAGGCATCTATTGACTAAATCTTTCCTGCAAGGCTTCTGTAAGAAAATTCACATTTAAGAACTCCACCAACCTGCCACACAAAACATTTAAATAACCTAACTTACACCTAAAATGAGACTGATTGCAATTTCCTGGATGTTTCACAAGTCCTCCTTTGTGCATAGAAACTACAGTTGTGGTTTCCACTCTCATATCAGCATTCCAACTTCTAAGGAAAGGTTACACAGTTTCTACTATAACATCACCAAAGACCTCACTAAACTTTTCTAGCAACCCTAGATGGCAGCTTTTCCTGACTTTCTCCCTCACCTCAGTGAAGATATCTGTGTTTCTGCTCTACTACATCTCTAGTACCGCTCCATATATCTATTTGACCCTACTTGTATGACAATTAATCACTCTTGTGTGAATAAAGATGTTAAGAAAATAATTCTGCATATTTGAAATGCACACTATTTTCAACCTTTTTCCACTAATATAACATGCTACTGATTCTTCCTTATACTCCTGTGTAGATGAAAGATTTCTTCTTCCTGTTCCTCTCCATCCTCCCCAGCTATCTCCACCTGGACCCAACTTGGATACTTGAATAAGAGTTATAGCATTTTTCTGGGGCATTGTCATAGGAATTTTTACACTCCTTTCCCTATTTTAATTTTTACATCACTTCATCTTTTTTGGTCAACAATCTTCTTCCCTGTCGTTTTGTCTGTTTGTCTCTATCTCTGTCTCTAGAGTATTCATATGATCGAGACCATGTGATCAAGTTTTTGTAAACTCAAAGCTTTTGAATGGAGATCACGGTACAGTGCAGATTAGGAAAGTTACCCTTGTCCTCACTGTAGTGCAATAACGGACTTGCTATATATATTTTTTCTGTAATCTATGAGAATTTCCTTCCACCCTGTGGTGTAAACCTTGGCTCTAGATGATTGTCACTGTTGAAGTGACACCCTGAACCCATAATAAATTAAAAAAAGGTACATTTTTGTGTTGTTTTTTTTTTTTTTTTGATGTTTGAGTTTTTGGAAACTCGATCATGTGGTCTCAACTGTTTGAATTTCGAGTTTCTGAAAACAGGATCATCTGACATAGACCCATATATATATATATATATATATATATATATATATATATATATATATATATATATGAGCAAAAAAAGTCCCAAACCAAAGTGAGCAAAATCCAAACATATAAATCAGAAAAAATCCCAAGGTATGGAGACAGGCACATTGTTAAAGATTCCACAAGTCTGTTTATTCCAATTCTACAAAAATGTACTGTGTAAGCACTTTCGTAAAAAATGACTTCCTCAGACAAATCATAACACTTACTAAAAGACTCAGTTTTTATACCATACCTAATCAACACAAACCAGTTTCCCTACAAAATATTTAAAGGTACATACATATTTAAAACCATTGTTCATTCATATAATGAATCAATTTAATATAAAATACAAGTTCAATAACATGCTAAAACATATAATTATAAAAAGTTTTCATAAAACCTCTGCCATTTAAACTCATTTCTTAATATTCTTATTTCTTAAGACAGGTAAGAGGGATAGTGTATCATTCAGCACATACCCTCTATGGGCTCCGAGCCTAAAAATCCATAATAAACAGACTTGTGGAATCTTTAACAGTGTGCCTCTCTCTCTCTCTCTCTCTCTCTATATATATATATATATATATGTATATATATATATGGGTCTACCTGACATGGTCGACAAGCCATTTGATCGACTTTTATTTGGTCGACAATTCATTTGGTCGACAGGCAGATTTGCCCCCCCTCCCCAATGTTGTGCAACCCTGGAGTTGATATATATAGTTAGGGGGGGTGTGGGGGGCAAAGCCCCCCACATAAAACTGCTTGTCGACCAAATGAATTGCCGACCAAATAAAAGTCGATCAAATGGCTTGTCAACCATGTCAGGTAGACCCATATATATATATATATATATATATATATATATATATATATATATATATATATATATGGGTCTACTTCATAAAATCAACAGACCATTTGATCGACATTCATTTGGTCGACAACCAGTATTCAAGGCACTTAACAGGGATTTGTCCCCCTCCCCAATGTTGTGCAACCCTGGAGTTGATATATATAGTTAGGAGGGGTGTGGGGGGCACAACCCCCCATATTGGGAGGTGTGGGGGCGAAGCGACCCACCTATTTTCATTTAAAACATGAAAATACAACAAAAACTACACATTTTAAATGAAAATAGGTGGGGGGCTTCACCCCCACACCTCCCAATATGGGAGGGCTGTGCCCCCACACCCCCTCAACTATATATATATATATATATATATATATATATATATATATATATATATATACATATACATATAAACGACCCCCCCTAACTATATATATCAACTCCAGGGTCGCACAATATTGGGGAAGGGGGCAAATCCAAGGTTTTTGCCTTGAATACTGTTTGTTGACCAAATGAGCTGTTGACCAAATGAATGTCGATCAAATGGTCTGTCGATCTTATGAAGTAGACCCATATATATATATATATATATATATATATATATATATATATATATATATATATATATACACACACACACACACACACACACACATATATATATGTGTGTGTGTGTGTGTGTGTGTGTGCGTGTGTGTGTGTGTGTGTGTGTGTGTGTGTGTGTGTGTGTGTGTGTGTGTGTGTGTGTACTTGTGTGTGTGTGTGTGTGTACTTGTGTGTAGATGCATATACACACACATACACATACATTAAAAAAAGAGGAAGAGAAAAAGTTAGCCAGACTATCTGACCTCTCTCTTTGTCTTTGACCTGAACTGTAAGGGGAAGAATAAACACAACACATATGGGCAATTTAGTGTAGCCTGTCAATTAGCAAGTCAACATGTTTTGGGGAGATGGGAAGAAACTGCAGTACCAAAGAAAACTCATTAAAAATTGTAGAGAATAAGCAAAACTGTTTGCAGTACCGAATCCCAAAGTCTGGAGCTGCGAGGCTGATTACCGTTAAGGCATCATACTGCTAAGGATTAATCAAAGATGGATAGTGAGACTACCTTTTTTATTTGTTGATATTTCTTTCTTCTTCTTTGCCACATGTAAGGTGTAATACCTTTCTACATTCCATCCTTACTCAGTTCTTGCCATGTATTCAGTTCCTGACACCTTCTACATGATTAGTAGACTGTTTCACAACAGGCTGAAGTCTATTCTTTTGTATGCCTACATCTCTGTAGTGGAAGAATGTTTTTCCATATTTTAGGAAGGGCAAACTACACCATGGCAAAATTATTAATCAGTGGCTCTCTGTCTCTTCAACTACTGGTACCCTATGTCCAGTTATTATGATTAGCGCAAGGATATACTGCTTTCTTATTAGGATTCACAGTATCTGTTAAAGCCCATCTTCCCTCAGAATTTCAACAAATTCAACTGACATGTACATTATCACTTTACAGCTGGAATAGCGAGATGCCCCATGGCTATGATTGTCCACCTCTTTAGTAGTACACTAATCCAGCTTTCAAGTTAGTCATCATTCTTCTTTTTACTTTTGTACCACAGTTGCCCTTTGTGGATCCCCTGCTTCCCTTCCAGCATCAGAGCTAACACTTGCTTTATTTCTTCTATAAATGCATTAGGTTCACATGTAGTCATTAAGTATATGGCAGAGAAGTCCATGGAGGAGCCTGGCCAGATGTCTCTATTGCTTCAAAGTCTGGTTTACTGACTTGGCCAAAGTCACACAAGAGGCAAATAGAGGCTGAAGAAATCAAACCCTAGAATACAGGAAGTAGCTAATTAACAACTCATAGCCTTAATCCCCTGTGTAGTCTAGGAGATATTTTACCCAGAAAAACTCATTAGGAACAAGTAGCTGTCATTACAGGAAATCAGGATCATCACTGGTCTGGTTCACAGACTTTTTTGGAGTGGATACAAAGAAAATAACTTCCCAAAGAGTGAAAGACTCATGTTTGTAGCTCTTTACCTTAACCATCTGTACTATATTGCTGGATTTTCTTCATCATCATAATCATCAGCCTTTTCCAGACTGCGTTCTACGCCATTCATCACTGCATCTGCAATTCGGGATCCATTGGCCTGACTCCAGGTACCATTTGTTCACAGTTCCTGTTTAGCATTGCCCAAAATTCTGTTGTGCATATAAGGCAGCATACAGTGGACTCATTATATTTAACTAGGCTTTTGAACATTTCATAGCATCATTTCCTAACAAACTATTCTACCAATATACCTGTTTTTCCTCCCCATCTCTTGTTTTTCTTTTCTAGTTATTATGGTTATACTGAAATCTCAGTAATGATGTTTCTTCTTTTCTACCTATCAACCATTTCTACTTACAGTGACTCTTCTTTCAATGTTTTTCTGTAATTTGTCTATGAGAATTTCCTTCCACACAGCAGTGTAAACCTCTGGCTCTAGATGATTGTCACTATTAAAGTGACACCCTGACCTCATGTGCAAAAATGGGAAAAGTGGGTTGTGGATGGATGGTAGATAGATTTAACTAAATGTGATTCCCAGTATTATAGTTCAAATCCTCACCTGGCTGTTTGCATAGAGAGATGAAACCTTGACTTTGATCCATACATTGCAAGACTAACTAGTGACTCAGGTACGGGGCAGGGGAGGGGAGGGTGGGAGTGAGAGGTCCATAAATGGTATGCAGTACTCACAAGGAAAGGTACTGTCAATGCACATGTCTGCTTCCAACTGAGGCATTAGAACTAACATAAGAAATAAATCCTACTGGATACTTTAATAATGACCTCCTGTAGTTGTCTCTCACTCTACAGGGAATCCAATCACTGACTGATCACTAGATAGCTGATTGCATGGCAAGAGTGTTAAAAAACTCTGACTCTCCCCTGCTGTACCATGGGCACTCACTGCTCCATAATCCAGCTCAGGGCACCAGCCCCTTGGTGACTCTTTAAATTCTGTAATTCTATTGCCTTGTCTCTTCATATGTAGTACTAATAGCATCTGATGAAACCAGCTGTATCTATTGAAACTAGTCTTATGTTCATTTAGTTTAAATAAATATTCTTTCCACTTGTTATTGTGATGGCACGAGCACGTGTTTTTGTGTTTGCTCTACCTGACCATGCACAGAGAAGGAATATTTATGGAGGATCGTGTGGTATCTGGTTGTTTATACTTAACACTGGTGCATTTTATGTGGTTACTGTCATGTATACACTAAATGTATTGAGATTGTTCAAAACACTTATCATGTCTTTCATCTGAATACATTTTATATATATTCATGTGATTAATTTAACAAAATAATAACGTAATATTGTTACCGGATGACCACAGAAACAGATTCATTCTTTGAGGAAAAAAATACACTTTTCTAAAAATGACAAATTGAAACAGGATTAGAAGAGACACACCACATTTTAGGATTCATCATAGCAGCTCAACTGCTCATCAAAATTTTAAAAATTCTACTCTATTTATTTATTTATTTTTCTTTTATTTATATTTTTGGGATGTTTACTGAAGCAAACCAGTCAAGTGCAGTATCAACAGAGGAAATAACATATTCTTGAAGTCATTTGGTGCAGACCTCAGTGTAGAAGAAACAACTTGGCAGCATCTAGTACCTCAGAGTGCAGACTGCTTTATCATTTGACTGTGGCTTCATTTAGATTACGAGTACTTCTATGGGATATAGCTAGTCAGTGTACTGTTTACCTACCTCAGAGTGTTTGTGGGCTGGATAGAAATTAATGGAGCCTCATTCATGCTCTGTCTTTAATTGCTATACACTGCACCAGTGTGAGGTATATTTGTATTTATTTGTCACTGGTCTACATCTACTGTGCTGCCTGCTTTTTTGTGAAGCCCCACCAGTTCCTTGGTTGTCTGCAGTATCACATTTACTGTTCCAACAGCAAAACCACTTATCGTCTACATGCCCAGTTATGTGGGGATCAAAACATTTTTATCTATTTGCTTGCAAAAAAAATTACTTTGGCTTAATAATTATAAGCCTTTGTATAGCCTCACGCAGAGTAACCTCCCACCAACATATGCATGCAGAACTGTAGTTAACAGAAAAGATCGGTGTAAGTAGACTAGTTGCTTCTTTCCACCACTGATTCCTTTTTTACCATTCCTTGTTTGGAAGTTTAATAATGTTATCTCTGCTTTGTTACTATACTCTTCCCTTCAGTAATTTAAATCTAGACTGTATATGCCTACTGATTATTTGCCCCCCCCCTCCCCAGCTGTCCTCTACATATAATTTGTTCTTTGTTCCTTAAACCTGGAATGAATGTGTATACACATTTATACATGGGAAATATGTCTGGGTTGGAGTTTTAAATACTTAGTACAGTGTCAGAAAGTAAGTCGGAATATGTGGAATTAAGGAAGCGATGTCCTGGGTTAAGGCAGAGCTGTAATATTTCTGAAATAACTACTTAATGCATTTTGATAAATACCAGATAGAGGATGAGCTTATCAACAGTAATAATAAGGTTGTCATGGTTATATTAACAATTGCAGTTCTTTGCGTCATACTCAGTTCAGTTAAACTAATGAGAATTAAAGCAGTATCTCTGTCCTAAGGTAGGTTTTCTAAATCTTGACAGAGATTACTACACTTTCATTTAAACTTATGCGAATTTCTGAGATGGACACTTTATTCAGCAGTTAGTGTGCGTGAAATCAAAGTGTTACAGAGAACACCAAATCAATATTATAGCAGAATGCAAAGATATTAGGTAAGTGATCACTGAATATAGCTAAATACCAGTTATACTACTAATCAGTAAGATGCAGAAACAAAATCAGTGTATCGGCAGTTGACTATCTATGCTCCATAATGAAGTGCTGGTAGATGTTTACTAGTATATCATCAAAAGATCATTTCTGGTAGTGACAGCTAAATTTAACCTTCCCTAAGGAAAAGTAAATTGGCAGTGCCTACAATCATGAGGTAGGAGTCAAAATATGCTGTGGTAACATCCTTTGCTAAAAATATCATGAAATAAACAAGTTATATACATCTCCTAAACAAATATTATTATTTTTCTGTTCATCTGTGATGAGGATATTGCACTTCCAGATGTTTTTTTATAAGAAAAGGACAAGTCAAAATTGTTCATATTAAGATGGAAAACACATCTACACAATAAGGTTTGGTAAAAGCATGATTTATGACAATGGGATATGCTCTGTATTGTAATATAGAAAAAAGTATAAAGGATGATTTTTCTGTGACATTGGATACTATTAGCTGAGGTACCTGCTTGTGTTTTAAAGGAGAATACTTGGTGGGTTGCCAACTGGCTTACTGACAGAACCCGCACTGTAAATGTAGCCGACTCCAAATTCAGCTCCAGACAAGTGACAAGTGGAGCATCTCAGGGTTCAGTCCTGGGACCGCTCTTGTTTGGCATCTACTTCTCTGAAGTACAAGACAACACTAAGGGACTCTGGCTAACAAAGTTCGCAGATGACTGCAAACTGGGAGCCATTGTTGAATCTCCAGATGATGTGAATATTCTACAAAAGGGCCTTACAGAAATAGATGCTTGGTGCCAGAGCCATGGGCTCAAGCTCAATGCCAAGAAATGTATACATATCCCCTTTGGGAAGGAACATGTACCTGTGAATTACCACATAGGTGGCAGTACACTAAACATTGAAATTGTGATAAGAGACTTAGGGACACAGGTGGACAGTGGTCTCACCTTCGAAAACCACAGCACAACAACAGTCAAGACATCCTTCTGTGTGGCACACTTCATCACTAAGGGCTTTTCATCCAGAAAAAAGGAGGTCATTGTCCCACTGTACTCATCCCTCATTAGACCCATTATAGAATACAACTCCCCATTTGGTATGTACCTCTCAAGACATCTGCAACAACTGGAAAGGCCTCAGAAATACCTCACTAAAAAAATTTCAGGCCTAAAGTAGATGCCCTATGCTGACCATCTAAAAAAAAACTCCAGCTGTTCTCTGTCACATATCGTCTACTCAGAGGTGATCTCTGCTTAACATACAAGGCCATGTCAAACCCAGAGCTGTTGGACATGATACACTTAAATAAATCCCAATCCTTCAGAGCCACATTCTCCAGGGATCTAAACCTTGTCATCACAATGAACAAAACATGCTGGAGGGATAGGTTTCTGACCCAGAGACTCCCCAGACTCTGGAATAGACTGCCCATACATGTTAAGCAGAGCACCTCTTTGGCCCACTTCAAAAGGAACCTTGACAATTGGATGGGAGATAGAAAATTTACCCCGGAAAACACATCAGTCACCCTGCTAGACAGGGGTACAGGGAAGTAAATAATGTGGGAAGAAATAGCCAGGGAATTGTTATGGCTAGGCTTGCATAGACCCTAGGGCCGATAGCTTAGTACCAACCCTATGAACCCATGTTTCATGACTGGTTACTCACACACTTACTCTGTATGATCGGCAGGGTCGGAATCTTAAATGTATTCTTAACATGAAACTTTTCTTGTAGATTACTGATAAAATGTGTTTACTTGATTTCATTTAAGAGGCACAGTAGGCTAGATGCATGTTTCTTAATGTAAAGAGTTGATGGTGGACTGTCACACCACACAGTTACAATCAAATGTTGTATATAGGCTTTAGGAAGGAAACTACTAGAAGTATATACAAGGGTATTTTTGTTATGATTCTATTCTTAACATATACTGCATCTGCAGTCTATAGAGATGACTGACATATTGGACACTCATTAAGATTCAGGCTGAAGGATTTGAAATAGGGTATTGGAGTAATCCACATCCACATATCCCTGCCACCCCTGCATTTGTATCATAAAATGTTTGAGGCTAAAATGGGAAACATAGAATCTCAGATTATTATTATTATTAGTAGTAGCAGCATTGTTTTTTGTTTATTTATTAATTTATCTATCTTTGTTTACTGGGAAAGTCTGCCTGGGATTTATCCCATTTTTCAGCTGAGGCCCGGGAAGAAAATCTACACATTTATTACAAAGGTAAGTACAGAGAACATTGCAAAACACATACATAAAGTAACATAATAAGAGTTTTCATTGTACAAAGAGAAAAAAGATGTACAGATTTTATAATTGCAAAATACAGAAAATGTATAGTTTATATGCATATAATAAAACACTGGAATTTTTCATTATAATTATATATTTATTTACAGTTTCATCACTAGAATAGATTATATTTATTTGGAAATTACATTTTAGATAGAGCTGTCATCACTGTCAGTTGATGCTGATGGGAAATAATGGCTAATTGTTGATAAAAAGACTGACAGAAGATAAAGAAAATAAAAATAATAAAATGCATGACGATTAAAGTTTAGTAACACAGTGACACAATTTTTTAAGGAAAATAAAGAAATCTGCGATTCTATTATCAGCTTGGAAGATCACTCTGCTTTGGACATAATTCCTAACTTGTATAAGAAGACATTTTGATTTTCCTTGTCACCACTTGCATCTAAAGATGTCAAGGAGTGACTTTAGAGAGCCAAGTTTGGAGAGTAAAAGCCTTTGCATTCTCTTCTTGTATCATCTGACAATAAATTAATGTGTTGTTTGTGACAACATTAGTCACGATGAATGCTTGTTCATCATATCTTGGACAACCAGCTACAATGGCTTATTGCTGCAGATTTTAAAATTATTATTTCTTCTTTGTGAGTTTGGACAAAAATGATAAAACTTGGTGTTATTTTTTTTTCTAAGCTGGGTATTAAGTGGTATTTTTAAAATATAATCAGATACCTCATCCCAAACAATTAACATAAAAACAGATACTGAACATGGCCAAAAACTTTAATATTAAATAATACAAGCATTCACATTCAAAGACACTTCATCAGGTATACAGACATCCCAAACCAACAGACATTTAAATAATAAACTTTATCAATAATAATAATCAATCAATCAATAATCATTCAATTAACAGCATTAAAGCATACAATCCATTTATATTCATAATACTCTTTTAAAGTAACAATATCACCTCTATGAATATTTGGATTAACAAATTGTAATACGGTAAATTTAAAAATTTGTGACTCACCCTTCTCAGAAATATGTTTAGCTAAATAATTTGTTAGAGCACCCTTTCTAATATCATAAATATGCTGTAATATTCTATCCTTAAAACATCCATTAGTCTTGCCGATGTAAAACGCTGTACAAGATATATAACATGCAACATAAATCAAATTACACGATTCACAATCAGCAGTAGCTTGAAAATAAAAATAAATTCAGTTACAGGGTGCTTAAAAAAGGAGGAACTATTAATATATTGACAACAGCTACAATTCATAGAAAGAAAAGTTAAAATTTTAGAAGTAATGCCAGTATTAAAGGCAATAAACCTTGTATGCTCTATCATCTAAGAATCGTAGGATATAATGCAACTAACTTTTTTATATCATGTGACACCAAAATGAAAAAACAATTTTGCTTTAAAATATCAATAATATATCATGCAGTTTTAGTATAAGTATAACATAAGGCACATAATTATTCACATCTGCATCAATTTTACCTCTAATGCCAATTACACTAGATTTAAAAATGGGGCAGATAGTATTGTTCCATAGACTTTTACCGTTGTTGAAATCAGATGTTATCTCTTCTAACATATATCCATGTTCCAAAAAATCATTACACATAATGGAAGCTTCAGAGAGGAAAATCTCACCAACCATAGTTAATCTACCAAGGCAACAAAAATTGACCTTTTAGTACATTCTTAAATACGTAACTAGGATGCATACTGCAAGTATATATTTATCTTAACATTTTTTGTACATATTTTGTTTTTGTTTTTTTAAATTCCAGAGGGTTTTTTTTATAAACATTATTGTCTAAAACAATATTATACCTGGAGAATAGAGCTTCAAACTTAAGAAATGTTGTGGTACTATTAAGGTGAGAAATAAAGGCTTCTAATTCATCTTGATCTGACCCCGATATAAAAAAAAAATATCATTAACAAACTTAGCATAAAACAAGGTCAGGAAAGGAAATAAAGATTAAAATCATTAACAGAGAAAAAAAAAATACAAGATGCCAGCTTTTCAAACAATAACTGATTTTACCACTTCCAATCTTAGCATAAAGGAATGAACTTCTGATCACTTGTTACCCAGCTACAGAGCGAAAGGTAGCAAAGTTTGTGATAGCAAATATTACAGCTCTGCATGCTATTTTTAAAGCAGATGTTAAAAATATGACATAAAATGATTAATGTTGAACAACTCTGATGCAATGCTCTGGTGCACAATTGCAGTAACGACTCTAAATATTGAGTAATGAATGGCAGTGAGTAAGATGAATGCTAGAACTGCTAATGTATCTGTTTTAATTGAGAAGTGCTGTGCCACCCAATATTTACATTAAGTGCATGGGGTCTAGCTACAAGAACAGAGTATGGAGCCTTTAATCATGTTGGTATTTACCCTGTAATCCAGCATTAGTCTTTATAGCTAATTCTTTTGAATGATCACAGTATATCTCATCTTGCTAGCATGATGAATTATTTCTATTAAGGCTACCCAATTTAAGTAACATGGAATCCAGCCCTCAGAGTCATATATAAGTCTTATAATTCCAAATGAAAACTAATTTAACATTAACAAACCGTATGTGAGACAGTGTGCATGTTCAGTTAAGGAAAAAAAACATGATATGCAGAATATAGACTTTCTTATACTGAAGTAAGCTAGTACTTACAGTTTAGCAGATGTGTTAGGCAATTACTGACAATTACTCATTTCTCTTAAGAAGAGCCACCTTCACTATGAAAAGCCTGCTCAATAAGAGTGTAATTTCATTTGTATATCAATACCTCAGTGATGAATAAACATGAACTTGAAGTGCACAGTTTAAATGTAAAAATTTATTTTATGTTTTGTTTTGCCTCATGTACAACATAATGTCTGTCAGGGGCATTTGAAATGCTGTAACAACTCCATTAGTTTCCTACATCTGCACCTCTCAACACCTCACTTAGCCTTATTATTATTTTCCTGTTTTATTTATTTTTTCTCTTTCTATATTGCATATATCAACTTATAAAAAAGATCAAAACTGTGAACACTAGAAAAAATATCTATCTATATATATATTATATATATTATATTATATTATATTACATTTTATATATATATATATATATAGAGAGAGAGAGACAGAGAGAGAGGAGAGAGAGAGAGAGCTGGATACATTTGAATGTATAGCTCTACTAAACTTATACCCGGGGATTTATTAATAGTGCAAGTACGTCACACTAAACCTAATACAATCATTCCTGTTAGCGTGATAAGCAGCCCTAATAATCAAATGTATAGGAAACCAAGGCACACAACATGATAAGCAGCCTCACCTCAAGCCCACAGCAGCGGTCCATGGCACATCGGGGTAAGGAAGTGCTTGAACTGTGTGTGTGTGTGTGTGTGTGTGTGTGTGTGTGTGTGTGTGTGTGTGTGTGTGTGTGTGTGTTATAAACAAAAGAATGTGCATAATAAATGAGAGATGCAGGAGCAAGTGTGCATGCACTTCACAACACCAGATAGGCTTTTGCTTCCATACATATTCCTGATTTCCCTATCAGCAAGTAGACAATGAAGGCTGATACCATTGTATGAGTGAATTCATGGACATGTGGAACATCACCGGTATTGCCATTCACATTAACTAACAGTCATTAAATGTTCAGGATGAAAAAAGTGTTGTAGGAATATATAGGTATGTAAGACTTTTTGAACGTCACACTGGCACCTCTCTCAAACTCCCAATACAGGAATAATGGAAAACACTCATAAATGTGTGGACAAATGTGCTACCTTAGGGAAACGTTGTACATACTGCTTCTACAAGTTGTGAAACTGGAGAGAATAGCATTTGCATCACAAGCATGCATGTTGTGAAGGGTAGGAAGTAAGACAACAGAAAAGACCCATCATTAGTGACTGCAATGCTCAAGGATATGCCACATTAAAACAAATATCAGGGAACAGCAAATAATTTATGATGCATAAAATGGAACATCTGGTGAAATTAACAGGTGAGATGCATGTGTATGTGAGATATGTCTTTAAAGCTGTACTGTGATGGAACTCTTACCAAAAAACATTGGCAATATCCTTGGGATCAGTATATTTAATGCCATTCTGTTGTACTCAGAGCAGATCTGAGCATTGCCATTTAGATTCTTGACATAGATATAGAATGTCTTGTGGCTGTCTTTGGAATCTTTGGCAATTTTATTTTCGTAACTAACTTTGGAGGATTTTATGAGGGATCTCAGCTTCTTACTGAGGCTGGTAAGGGAGTTTTTTGCATCCTGGGATTTTCCTCTTTTCTGCAACAGTTTCTTCCTTTTTTTGTAAAGTTTTTTTATGGCAGGGGACCACCAAATTGGCTTCCTGTTTTTGGAGGAGAGCATCTTGGTTCTATTTGGGATGGTATGATTCATGCATGAGTGGATGTGCTCGTACAGTGCCTTAGTGTAGGACTCAGCAGTCAAACTTTCAGTTCCCATCTGCATGGGTGTCATGACATTTGTCACTTCTGACTTGAGTAGCGTGAAGTTGACTTTGGAGAAGTTTCTTATGGTGGTTTCCTTACTGGGGGGTGGTGGTGGGATGTGGATGTTAAGGGTGATTAGCTTATGGTGTGACCTGACCAATGAGGGGGTGACCATAGGTGTGGAGCATCGATTTCCCATGTTGGTAATGACAAGGTCTAGGATATTGGAGCCCCTGGTGGGAGTATGGATTAGTTGATCCAGGGCATTGGAATTTATGAATTCCAAGAACCATTGGGCAAAGGTGTTGGTACACAAGTAGTTTTCCCAGTTAATGGCAAGGTAGAAAATACAAACTTCAGACTCTCCACGATCAGCAGATAAAATATAAAAGGTTTATTCGATACTGTGGTCTGAGGAAGCGTATCAGGAGATACGCGAAAGCGCTTACCACAGTATCGAATAAACCTTTTATATTTTATCTGCTGATCGTGAAGAGTCTGAAGTTTGTATTTTCTACCATATATTCAACTTTTTAACTTGAGACTCCTTAGCTGCAGTGATTCGTTTTTTCCTATTTTAATGGCAAGGTAGTTGAAATCACCCAGTATTAGGGTGTTTGGTTGTATCTTAATATTTTCCAGTATGTTCAGAAAGGTGTAGTGAGAATGTTGGGGCATGGTGGGGGATCTGTAGCAAGCTACAATTTGGATTGCAGTCTTACCTGGTGTTAGTTGCACCTGGGGAATTTCAGATGCATTGAGTTGGGCAACTAGCCTGGCGGTGTGAATATCCTTAGTGAATATGGACACTCCTCCACTCCACCTTTAGTGTTTCAATCCTGGTTTGGTGGCCGAAAAATGTGGTAAGAGTTGTAGCCTGATGTTGCAGGGGTGCTCTCTGGAGCCTTTAACCAGGTCTCAGTTACTGCACAGATATCAATATTCTCCATTTTTAGGAGTTCCTCAAGAGAGTGCATTTTGAGGTTTAGACTTCTAGCATTAAGTAGCATTATTTTCAGATTTTTCATGCTTGTACCTGTTACAGTGGTGGTTTTGTCCTTTGAACTTTGTCTACAAAAGGTACTATAGGGGTGGCAAGAGCCTTAAATAGTAACCTGAATCCCAGGGGCGACAGGTGCAGACCATCTCTGACAAAGCATCATGGTCTGTCGATCATGTCGCCCCAGGCAGACAGATACTGGATCCCCTTTGAATGACACCAGAAGCTAAGCCAATTGTTGAAGTCAATCATTTTGTCCTTATATTGTAGTATCATTCTGGGCAAAGGCAAGATGCTACTCAAGGCTAGGGTCATACCTGCTTGGGCCACATGATCCGAGAGCTCTTCCATGTCTCTTTTCATGTAGTCCAGGGAAGTACAGCTCAAGTCATTCACTCCAACATGGACAATGACAGAGTCATATATCTACTTGTTGTGGAGTGACTTCAGTGCATACATTATGTGGTGGATCCTGGCACCCGACAGGCAGCTGACTGTAATTTTCTCCCTGTTCAGCCTGGTGAGGGGGACATCAGTGTGCCTGACTATAGAGTCACCTATTCAGAGGTCCTTGTTGCTTGGGCAGGTAACAGTTAAGGGCCTCTGCATATGTGGATTTAGTGTTGCTATATGTGGGTGTTAGTGGTGTGAGTTTAGAAGGGCTATGTGTTGCTTGAGGTGTAGTGTGGGTGTTAACCTTCTCCTCCTGACTGTCTAGCACAATCTTGGGTGGAGAGAGCTTTGCTTCCAGTTTGGCTAAGTAAGTGCATCTCTCACAGGTTGTAGTGTTGGGTGGTAGGAGGAAAGGGTTGTCTGTGTACATGAGGCAATTGCTGAATTGCCCCAGTATGCCCAGATTCACCAGGTGGACAGGAAAAAATCACCGGAAGCTGACCCTTGGACATGCCTGGTTTGGTGCTATTTTTGAAAAGTACAGGAGCTGTTTTCCCTTAGCTTAGCAAAGTACTTTGCAATTATAGGCTGTTTAGTGCCTATGATTAATTTCTCCTTATTAATAAGGAGAGTTGAGTGCTTGTATCAGTGTAAAGCTTCCTAGTGCTTTGCAACAGGTATTAGAGCAAATACTAGTCACAGGGATACTTAAAAGTAAGATGAAAAAAAAATGGTTTATCCTAAGCACTGCAGTGTGCACTAGAGAAGTTAGATGTGAAAGTAGGTAAATTAAGTTTTACCTGTCTAAAAAGTTAAGTTTTAGTGGAAAGTCACTATTTTTAAAACAGCAAGATAGATTGAAAGGGGGTGATCACCTTTGTATTATGGTACTATGGAATACAGTAGGATGGCCAATACATTTAAATAGTTGAAGGGGAGTGATTTCATAAAATGATAATTTTGTGCTTACTTACACAAGCCAGTGAAAGTAGAGAGGAAATGAGAGATATGGTCAAATTAACATAAGAAGCAGGCAAATAAAAAGACAGTGGTATTTAAGAACACAACAGTAACAGGGTGGGAGAGTGGGGAAACATTTTCAGCCTGACTCACAAATGACAGAGCTGTGGTCTCTTTTGAAGTTTTAATATGCATTTAAAAGCAGAATACAAGTAAAACACAAGGTAAAGAAAACAAATCACAGTATTCAAAATATAAAAAGGCAATAAATTAATACAAAATACAACAAATAAAAAGCAAACTAACCTTTCCTTCACAGCAAAGTGTAGCAGAGTCAGGTGAGCCTTTCTAGTAAAGCTCTGAAATGTTTTATTTTACCTGTTAAATAGAAGGTTTAGTTCCTAGCTCCACCCTCTCAGTTAACAAATGATTAACCTTAAGTGACCTCTTCTATCTTATGTATGAGTCCTTAATTGATCGGTTCTAATTTCTGCCTGACTCACAAAAGACAGAGTTGTGGTCTCATTTGAAGTTTTAATATGCAGTTAAAAGCAGGATGCAAGTAAAACACAAGGTAAAGAAAACAAATCACATTATTCAAAATATAAAAAAGTAGTAAAGTAATACAAAATACAACAAATAAAAAGCAAATTAACTGTCCCTTCACAGCAAAGTGTAGCAGAGTCTGGGTGTGCCTTTCTAGTAAACTGCTTCAGCTCAAAGGCAGATTCTAAGCAGTTTTTGCCACAGCACATGAAATGAAAATTACTGTTTCCTGACACTGAGTAGTGATGCTGCTTGCTTTTTGTTAAGAGTCCCACAACACAAATTGCAAAACATAAATCATTAAACTGGGAATGCTTACAAGGAAATACATTTGGTGGGTCAAGCTCCACCACTCATTAAAAATAAATAAATACATAAAATGTCACACATCATATCTGTTGAGCAAACCATGCCAGTATGGCACCATTTTCCTCTTTTTTATACAATCACACAAGGTAGACAATGCTGGATGTGAATGTGCACTCCTGTAATTCACAGTCTGCAAACATGTGCAGTGTCTGCTAATGCCATGAAATAACTCAATATAACAGTGGTTAGAAAGCACACAGTTAGTGGGATCCTCTGACCACTGAATGCATATGGGCTGCCTTAAAAGAAAGAGTATCACCTAGGGGATCAAAACCCTGCACCTATGAAGGCATTACCACTTATAGCATTGTATATATCACTATGTGTTGAATAAGCCATTCTTGCCTTTTATCCCTCATATTTGAACACAGTATGTGCCTTGCATTGAGCACCATTCTGTCTTAACCATAGATGATGTCACAGTATGAACAAAAAAGATCGACTTTAACAATTGGCTTAGTTCCTGGTGTTATTCCAAGGGGAGTCAGTATTTGTCAGCATGGGAGGTCATGTTTAATAGACCATGTTGCTGTGCTAAAGATGGTCTCCACCTGTCCCTCCTGGGCTTCCAGATATTGGCTAAAACTTTATCCACCCATTTAGAGCCTTTTTTAGGCAATGCCAAATTGAAAAAAACTTCCATCTTAGAAAATAAAACTCAAAGGAATCTAAAGGTGTTACTCTCAGTGTAAGGAGATTTAAAAAAACTCCACAATCCAACAAGCTCTCCTCACGCTGGAGAATATAGATATCTGTGCATTACTGAGGCATGATTTTAAGCCACAGAAAGTACTCTGGTAGTGCAAGGTTTGATGCCTTCCACACATTTAAGCCACCAGCCATACAGTTAGGGACTAAAGGTGGAGGTGCCTCAGTCTGCATTAGCAAAAAATATCAGCCTAGGTTGGTAAAACAGGATGATGCCCTGGAGTTCATCCACATGCAAATCACCATAGATCCCTTGCCATATTGTACAAGCTATCGATCACCATCTATGCCCCACTAATTGCATAACTCATACCTAGACCTGTTGGAGGCATTTACCATCTGGCCAAGTACCTTATTCATGGGAGACTTCAAGTACCCCTCTATAGACTGGTGAAACATACACTGCCCCCACCCTTCAGGCAAAACATTTCCTGGACTTTATTAACACATATACCCTTGACCAGATAGTTAACACTCCAACCAAAGATTCAAAAATACTGGACCTAGTACTCAACAATATGAGACGTGGCTGCACCCCAAGATATCCGCCCCCCCATGTCACATCATCAATTGTGAAGCAAGATCACAAAGTTGTCTCCCTCAAAATGAAAATCAACATGGAAAACCCAGAAAATCCTGTAACAGGAATTATTTTAAAACAAACTACATCCTATTAAGTGACGTTTTTTCAAAATTCAATGCCACTCTGAATTCCAAGTTCATAACACCCTATTTGGCATTGTTCACAAAAACCCTGTACAACCATGTAAATGCTACTTGTAAAGATTTTGACAGAAGGTCCAGATTTTTGCCTCATATTTATGGTCTAGTCCTCATAAAACTTTTGGTTTTCTAGGACATCACCGAGGATGAAATTAACTAAATAATGACATACATTTGAATTTCAAACTTCATATTCTTTAGAAAATACATGCTAATACATATCCTGTTATTCTAGCAACGTTCAAAGTTTGTAAGAGCAATATTTAAAATCTGCCCCTATTTTTAGGTCTTTGCCATTATTTAAGGCTTTATCCAGATTTCTCGTGCTAAGAGGTTAGTAGGTATGTGTAAATAATGGTTTTGTAGAGGCTTATCAGAAGTAAGCTGAAAAAAAACCTGAAAACAAACCACACTGGTGGAATCCTGTCCTTAACAGAATAAATAGCAAAAGGGAGAAAAAGTCATGGCCAAAAACAACAAACACAACTCTCATAAAGGCAACAGCTCACTAATTAAACTAAACAGGAAATGAAGAGGACTAATTAAATGCAATAAGGCCATTAATGAGGTCATGACAGCCCTTCAGGCTAAAGACCACCCACAAGGCCTTCTACACCTTTGTCTGAAACTTTAAAGGTAACACACAGAAGTGTGCTGAATTGGTTGCAAATGGCACCACCTTAACTGAGTGGAGTGACATAGCTAATCTGCTGGCTTGTGAATTCAGGTCTAATTTCATTCCTGAATCTCCTCTGCCTCCCAGGTGAAATCCCTACTAACATAGCCCCCACAACTACAAGCAGGGAGAGAGTCATGGTGGCACTCACTAATGCCAAAAACATTGCCTCAAAGGGCCAATACAATGTCCCAGGTTGCCTCCCAAATAGCTTGAGACATGATCTATCAGGACCCACCTTAGCCACTTTTCAACTACAGCCTCAAAACAGGCTATGTACCACATGAATGGAGGATTGTAATGGTTATCCCTCTTCACAAGGGTGGGTCATTATCCCACCCAGAAACTACAGACTCATTAGTCTAACTAGTCTAATATACAAAGCCATGGAACGAATTATCATAGAAATAATCAACAAAGACATTGTCAACATACAGACACTAGACCCGCACCTGGTCTGGCCCCCATGTCTCTGAAAAACAGAGGCTGCTATTAAATATTCCCTAACTAACATAGCCCCCCCCCTCCACTAAACCTTTACCAACTTCCTAACTAACATACCTCTCCCAACTAAATGCTCATAACTTGGTTGGTTGCGTGACTAGTCTTATAAAGGCCATGGTCATTGCTAGCTTACTATACACCTATGAACCTAATTACCATATAAACAATATACCCCTAAGAGTAGACACAGTTGTTAAGGACTTGGGAACATATACAGACAGTAAGTTGGTCTTTGATAATCATTGTGTCTACTGTTTTAAGGAAGTAATTATATGTCGTGCAACTCATAAACTAGGGTATGGCATTCAGGTCCAAAGATATCCTTATCAGACTCTATTCAGCCCTCATTAGACCAATCATCAAGGACACAACTCCCTTCAGTGTGTACTTTACCAGACATCTGTAATAACTGGAACTCCCACAGAGGTTCTTCACAAAGCGTATACAAAGGGTAAACCACTGCCTCAAAGCCTTTCCTTTATATTCTGTCTCCAGCAGACTACTGAGAGGTGATCTATGCCTCATTCACAAGGCATCATCTGTTCCAGTACTGAAAAGCTTGCTGCACATCTGCAAGCCTAACAACATTAGAAATGCCCGATCCGTACCTGATCCATGCACCTACACCTCATGTGTAATACAAATTTTGGCAGGCTAGGTATATATCAAAGAGACTACCCTTGCACTGAAACAGCCTTCCCATCCATGTGAAGCAGAGCTCATCCCTCATCCTACTCAAATGCAATCTGGACCAATGGCTTGGGAATCAGAAATTTGCCCTAGATTGTCAACTATGCCCCTACTGATCAGAGATAGCTTTCAAATGCTCTGCCACCTAAACACAACTATATGCCCCTTGATAATTTATCCTGTCATTCACAAATGTGAAATTTGGCTTACAAAGGCCTCATGGGGTCATTAGTCTACTATTAACCTATGCACAAATGATAAAGGCAGGTGTAAAACTATGGGAAATAAAGACAAATCTACTTTTAAGGTAGGAAATTTATGAACAAATGTCTAAGTGGTTTGGTTTTGTTGTGTATATAGACAAACTTTGCTGGTCTTATAATATAACTCTTTTTATAATTACATAACATCCATAACATTTTATTCTCAAAAAATGTAATGTTTGGCAGAAAGTCTTTAATTCATAATTTCCACATATAAATTCATGAAGATATTTACATTTGACCTAATATGAAGACTTGAATCAGTAAATCAATGCAGTGTTGCTGCTGTTTCCTCTTCCCATGGCCTAATGCAATTATTAAATGCCAGTCTAGGCTTGTTAGGATACTATAAAAAGGATGTAAACAATTTATTTCACTTCTCTGAGATTGGTTAGTAGAAAGACATGACACAGACTGCATTGTATATAAAACCTTAGATAATAATATCATTTTAGTATATCTTAATCTGTCATTGAAAGAGAAAACAATATGTTATTCCATTATGCCTTAAGAACATAAAGTCTTACAATATTTTGTCATAACTGACCTGTGATATATCAATAATATCTTTGGTAACAGTGACTTCTAATTATCTGTGTTTCAATTTTCCGCATTTAATTCAAATAGTTGTTTTAGGACAGTGTTTACTTTCTGATGTATTAAGATTTTGTTTCTGTTTTATCTTGGTTAAATACACATTTTGAAATGTCCTCAAAGAATCTTTTGAATGCAAATATTGGAGTTACTTTAGTGGTGATATTACTCACTGTTAACAAAATGTCACCTGCAAAAGTTGCATCTTAGGATGACAGTGGTATGTGATTATGAACCCAACTATAGCTTTATTACAAGTAATACTAGTTGTAAATTATTCTATAGCAATAGTAAATGGCAAAGGAGATAAGGGGCAGCCCTCTCTTGTCCCTGTCAAGATATTTATTGACTAAAGAATAACACTTTCTATTGTAACATAACATGCACAGTTTAAATATATTTCATTTAACATTTTCAGAAACTGATCAAGAAAGCCATAGGTTTTCTATGTTTGAAATAAATGCCCACCCCAATGTATCATGTCACATGCTTTCTGCAAATGTAAGCTAATGAATGTTCCTGATTACAATCTACATAGTCAACCAGTATTAGGATTCTTTTTTTAATACTCTCTGTCTGTCCTCATTGTGTAAGCACACTTTGATCACAATCTATTAGATATGGGAGAATATTCTAACCTTTTTGATAAAATAGACACTAGCATTTTTATAATCTGTTTTAATAAACAGATGGACTAATATTAACATAAATAATGTGGAATTTCTTTCTTCCTTTAATATTGGTATAATTAATGAATATTTAAATTTAGAGAAGCCAAAGTTAATGTTCTCTACTATGGAAAAAGCTATTTATATCAAATGTATTATTTCTTGGAAAAATAACTTATTAATTCCAGGAATAATACTATTTAAATCTGTAGATTTATTTTCATTTATCCTTACTGATTTGTTCTTTTACTTATATTATACCCAGTGATTTTAATAATAATATCTCTGTTGTTCAGTTTCTATTTTTATTCCAAAGGCTCAGTATGCTCTTCTACGATCTACCTTATTCATTTCTTCATAGCATTTTCAAATGTTATGAGAATTTCTTCTATATCAAAACTTTTATTTGTACCGTGGAAATTAATATCTTTTATCTGAGATGACATTAAAATAAGTTTAGACACCTTTGCTAATCTATGAAGAACATTCTGTAAGAAGGCATACAAGTACAGTTTTATCTTTTCCAAATCTATAGCTACTTTCTGGCTTAAATTGTTTAAGTACCCCCATTTAATGATTTGTCCAAATTTGAACAATCGTTATGTACCCTTTATCCTTTACTTTTGCTTCATGTATTTTTTTTTCATATTATTTGTAATACCATATCCCACTTTGCTATTTTCCTTACACTAAGTTTTTATTCCCCAAACCAACATACTTTTAATGTATATGATTTTCTTTTCAGGTTCTCAATTATTATTGATTTTCATATATTCTTTGATTTCCTTTCATAAGATCCTTCTCTCTCTCTCTCTCTCTCTGATGATATAAACAGATATTCTGATAAATATGGATAATTTCATTATATGTATCAAGAGGTTAAAACATATTGTCTCGTGATTTGATATGTAACATGGAATCACTTTTACTTTAATTTGGTCATCGCAAACATATAACTTGTATGAATAATATGTGAAGAATAGGGAGCCAGCTTCTGAATATTCCATAACACCTGTGTTCTATCTAACTTCTCAACAGTTTAAAAAAAACTGAAAATATTGGATCTTTGCCTACACTAGTATCTTTCTTACTTAAAATGCAATTGAAATCTCCCAAGAATTAGAGTAGCTTTCATATTACTGAATGCAGTTTCAAAATAATCCTTTCTAACTTTTGTTTAAACCTTAGAAACTAATATGAAAATAATTTTTTTTCTGATATTGTAAAATAATCATGGCAAACATTCCTGTTCGGTCTGTGTGTGTATACATAGAAACTTTGGCATAACTGCTGACATAGCTGTACCACTACTTTTTTAAGAATGTGTCAATATTTTATAATCTTTATTTAATCTTTAGGCATAATTTTCTATTGAATGAGTTTCCTGTAGAAAGATAATGGGCTGAATTCATAAAGGTATCACAATGCGTGCATGACTGTGTACACATCACAGTACATTTTTGATATTCAGGAAGCACCCTTATATGATGTTACATGGTTCTCCAACATGAAGACATGCAGCATCATGAAGGGATAGCCACACAGCCATGCTGAATGCTAATGAGACATTCTAGATGGAGGAAACATATGTTAATCAGCCATGGGCTTTCTGCCAGAACCACCCCAAGTAGCCATCTACATCTGAGTAATTCAAGAAATTGCTCATCTGTATTGATCACCACAGCCATCCCCTGGCATTGTGGTTGAGAATACAGCCAAAAGGCCGTGTTCATCTCCCCAGTGCAAACAGTTGAGGGAAACAACTAGACACCAGGGCTTAATGTAAAAGTATCATAATGGCACCAACATCAAAACAGGGATCAGGGGAGGTGGAACCACTAAACACAAGGGAGAAGGTTTAAAGTCTCATACATTACTATGGGGACCAGGGGTGAGGGAATACAGTGCTATACCAGCACCAACACTACTATGGGAACCAGAGGTAAAATAATACAGTGCTATACCAGCATGATCACTACTACGGGGACCAGGGTTAGGGGGATACAGTACTATACCAGCACTGACACTACTATGGGGACCAGGGTTGGGGGATACAGTAGTATACCAGCACCAACATTACTATGGGGACCAGGGGTGAGGGAATACAGTGCTATACCAGCACCAACATTACTATGGGGACCAGAGGTAAAGAAATACAGTGCTATACCAGCACCAACATTTCTATGGGGACCAGGGGGTGAGGGAATACAGTGCTATACCAGCACCAACACTACTATGGGGACCAGGGGTCTGGGGATAGAGTGCTATACCAGCTTGATCACTACTACAGGGACCAGGGGTAGGGGTATACAGTACTATACCAGCACCAACACTACTATGGGGACCAGGGGTGTGAGGATAGAGTGCTATACCAGATTGATCACTACTATGGGGACCAGGGGTAGGGGTATACAGTACTATACCAGCACCAACACTACTATGGGGACCAGGGGTAGGGGGATACAGTACTATACCAGCACCAACATTACTATGGAGACCAGGGTGAGGGAATACAGCGCTATACTAGCACCAGCATTACTATGGGGACCAGGGGTGAGGGAATACAGTGCTATACCAGCACCAACACTACTATGGGGACTAGGGGTGTGGGGATAGAGTGCTATGCCAGCATGATCACTACTACGGGGACTAGGGGTGAGGGAATACAGTGCTATACCAGCAGGAACACTTCTATAGGGACCAGGGGTGTGGGTATAGAGTGCTATACCAGCATGATTACTACTACGGGGACCAGGGGTAGGGAGATACAGTGCTATACCAGCATGATCACTACTACGGGGACCAGGGGTAGGGGGATACAGTACTATACCAGTACCAATACTACTACAGGGACCAGGGGTGAGGGAATACAGTGCTATACCAGCATGATCACTACTACAGGGATCAGGAGTGAGGGAATACAGTGCTATATCAGCATGATCACTACTACGGGGACCAGGGGTGTGGGGATAGAGTGCTATATGAGCATGATCATTACTACGGGGACCAGGGGTAGGGAGATACAGTACTATACCAGTACCAATACTACTACAGGGACCAGGGGTGAGGGAATACAGTGCTATACCAGCGTGATCACTACTACGGGGACCAGGGGTCGGGGGATACAGTACTATACCAGCACCAACACTACTATGTGGATCAGGGGTGTGGGGATAGAGTGCTATACCAGCATGATCACTACTACGGGGACCAGGGGTAGGAGGATACAGTACTATACCAGCACCAACACTACTATGGGGACCAGGGGTGTGGGGATAGAGTGCTATACCAGCTTGATCACTATTACTGGGACCAGGGGTAGGGGGATACAGTACTATACTAGCACCAATACTACTACAGGGACCAGGGCTGGGGGGAATAGACTAGACAGCAGGCAGAAATGTTCTGTGTGCTATACCAGCATTAATTTTACTATGGGGACTGGGCATGGGGAGGGGATTACACTAGACACCAAGTAATGCTATAAATTCTGTGATGGCACCAAAGTTACAAGGTGGATTGAGGAGGATACATTAGACATCATAGATTACTTGATAAAGTGCTCTAAGGCACATATTAGCACAACAGGGATAGGGGAACTGCTAGGCACACTCTAAAGTGCCAAAATGGCACTGACTGCACTTAAGGGATCGGGGTGGGGTTTGGACATGGGACACCAGTGATAAGTACTGTAGGAGCATACACTTCATAAAGGTGACAGGGGGTGGGGGAACCACTACACCACCAGTAATGACTCTTTATTAAAGTGCCATAATAGTATTGACATAGTAATGCTGATCTGGGTTGGGGGGACACTCTAGATACCAGGTCCTAATATATAATTACCTTGATACTAAAGTTTTAAGGCCAATGGATTGGTGTAGGAACTGTGGTCTGTGTGTCTGTGTGTGTGTGTGTGTGTGTGTGTGTGTGTGTGTGTGTGTGTGTGTGTGTGTGTGTGTGTGTGTGTGTGTGTGTGTGTTGTGTATGTCTGTGTATGGCAGTGACTGGAGGGTGGGATTCCACTGTCTCCAGGAGCAGCAGCTTACTACCATAATATGCAAATCAACTACAGTCTGTACATCATGGTAATAACTGCTGAGCTGCATGTTGTGATAGTAACTGAGATTCAGGAAACATCCAAATTAGCTGATAATGATATCTTACCTTGTTGTAGCTATGTTTCTGACTCAGAGATGGAAACATCTCACTGGAAGGGGCTTTCTAGCAAGAGTTGCATGGAACTTTAATGAATTCCTGGGGATAGTTGCATAATTCAGTTTTAAATATTTAAGTAAAGCCCCTTTCATTGCTACTTTTGAGACCATTGGCATTGAAAGACAGAACCTTTAATATACCCATTTATCTTTTTCTATAAATTGTACAATCCACACTAATGTTTCTATATATTCAAAACTCTAGTGAATTACTATAATAAAGTATAAGAATGTTAAGAAAATTATTTTTAAAAGCATGAAATACATGACCAAAGAGCATACAATTTTATAATATGCAATTAAATGTCTAAATATCCCTCTTCCAGATAAAAATCTCATAGTTTAACATTCTAACATAGTTACCCAAGTCCTATTCTGGATAAGACTTCTAGACTGACTGCTACCTATTTTTACCTAAACTAATAAACCTACTTTTAATTATCACAGCAAAATATATTGTATCTGCAAAAATATAATTACATCTTTAAGATTCTAACCATAACTATTAACAGGCTACAACTATTCATTAAATCTGTTTCAGTACCCTTTGTTTTAATGTTTCCATATTTCCATTTATTAAGCCTTTCTCTTTTCCCTAGTCTTCTTCCCATTTCAAACTTTTCTCTATTATTATATCAGAAATAATAAATATAACTCATTTATTTTGCTGGATATATCCTTTATGACATATTTAAGTGAAATATAGCAATAAATCTTGATTCTATTTAATTATTTAACATGGGAGATGAAAAACAGTGAGAGTGCAAGGAAATTTTTATTTTAGAATAAACTTTATTATATGCGACATACCAGACATGCTATTGTTGCAAATTCTTTAATCTTCAACATCACAAATAATGAAGCTGTCAGCGCATAAATCAGGATGTCAAAGTCATAATTAATTCAAAATTCTATTCATCACCGAACCAAAATACACATAAAGTGGTTTTGTCCTGTTACTTAAGACGTCATCAGAATAACAATCCTCTTCCACGTTTCCTTTTTGCAGAGTGAATAAAACCCGCCTTTTCACTTTGTGACTGAAGAAGATCAACATCAACATGTCGACACTAAATTTACAGCTATTATCTTCTAAATTCTCAGTCTTTTCAGTGAATTATTTTCAAGTTTTGAACATCTCTACTTCTAAAATTATGATTGCTAATTAAATCTATAACACTTAAAAATTACTCTTCTAGCTATTAACCCAATGACTTGAGTTGGCTGCTACCAACAAAAATAAAGGAGTTCCTGAATTTTGAATTTTAAACTTTTAATTTGATTTTTGTACCTCAAGACTACAGTGAATGAAAATATATATTTTGTCCATTCTGCTTTTAAGTCTAAAATCACACCAATAGTATATCTGTATGTTTTTTCTCTCAGGAGAAATAAAAGATACACATTTGCTTAAACATGAAGATTTTGTAAATATTGCGCTCTGTCCCTTTTATTTTTTATTTTATTTTATCCTTTATTGGTGGGGTTAGTCCCACTAGGCTAATGACCTCTTTTCAGGGAAGATTTCAGGTGGTATTTATACTACTACTATTGAAAATTTGTCCAAGGCAGCAGGGGAACTTCCCCTAATTTTAGGAGAGTGATTATTCTGATTCTAGCACAGTGGCAGCAGGGAGAACAGCACTCAAGGAGAGCAAAGATGGTGGATATCACAAAGGTGCTTGCTGATGCAGTATTTGGGACTTTACAGGATACTGTGGAGCTGTTTCAGCAAAGTGTGTTTGCCTCACTGAAGCAAATGTTCAAAACAATGGATACTTTATTACAGCCCACTAGTCGGTAGGGTAGTGGGATGATATTTTGGGTGAATTGTTGTAGAGCAAGCGAGGGAGTGGAAAAGATGTTTAATGGAGTGAAATTATGGACAAAATCCAACTGGAGGAATCAGAAGCAATTTTAAAGAAGATTACTAGAAAATAAATCTTATGCCAAGACATTAAAGAAATAGCAAGCAAAATGATAAGAGATGAACAGAGGAAAGTAAATGTCAACAATCAAAGGAAAGTTATGGTAAGAATTCAGAACAACAAAGAAAAAATTTGGCATAATTTAATGGCCACATGAAGGATCATGAAGTAAGATCTTCTATTTTTATTCATAAAGAGATGTGTTTTTGAGACAGGCTCTGTTATGGAACAAATTTTTGGAGAAGTATGGAAAGAAAATGAACTATAATACATGGAACTCAAATATGGTTAAAACATTTAACAGAGAAACAAAAAAGAAAATACATGTTCAGTACTGAAACTGAAAGATATACTTTAAAGAAACATTTAAGCACACTTTATAAAGAAGCTATTGACCTTAGCAAAGTGTATGATAAAAGAGAATTATGGACTGGTGGATGGGACTGTTATATCCTACTGAAAAGGAGAAAGAAAAAAGTGTTCATATCCCTAGTATGATAAATTAAGAAGGTAACAGGAGTGTTTTTTTCTGTGAAAAATATGATTACTTGATAAGTAACTGTGATAACAAGAATTGTTATATTTGTGGAAAAACAGGACATGATGCAAAAAGTGTGAATTGAAATGCTATAAATGTAAAAAAATGGGCATTTATGGATTGATTGTAATCTAGAAAAAAAAGGATGAATAATAAGAAAACAAAATTGAAGACAGTATATGTAGAGAAGAAATGGTTTCAACAAAAGATAAAGAGGAAATAGGGAAGCAAGATCAGGGTAAAAATAAAGATAAGGATAAAGAGAAAAACAAAACAGAAGGTATTATAGAATAAGGTTTTCAAATAAGTGATGAGGAAAATGCAAACTGGAAAATAGTGAAAGGTAAAAAATATTCTATTAGCAAAAGAATAAAAGACAGAAAAAGTTTAAAGGGATAAGTGTAAAAGAGAAAAATAAAGGAAATGAATAATGCAAATGAGATAAATATTTCAAATTTGCATCATTTCTGGTAAGCTACGACATCAGTACAATGACAATTTTAGAGTTCCTTCAGTAAATGTAAATATTATTAAAATATAAACAGAAGAATAGACATCCTAAATTGCTGTAGCAAGTGTAATATTAACAGAATAGTATTGGAAGATGTTTGATTTTTGACACAAGAAGACAGATTACATACAAAGAAAATTTGGAGAGGAGATACAATATGGAATCTAGGAAACAAACTATGTTCTATTATGGTTGTGCTTTTTAGGAAGTCAGTGAAAATATTAATTACAGCATTGGTAATGATGGGAAGATTAACTATTGTAGATCTCAGATGGCATAATTGGTATATAGAATTATAGCAGTGTATGCCTATGTTACAAGTTATGACAGTGGAAATTTATTTCATACCATTCTGATATTGTACAGTAATTAATATGCATATAACATTAACAGGAGATTTTAATTGTGATTTGAGAGGAAAAAAGAAGAAGAGAGGAAATGATGTTAAGAAAATTTTTGAAGTTATAAAATGTGGCAATTTAAAGATTTGGAATAATACTTTGACTTTGTGGGTATATAGTCGAGGTATATAAAACTGAAATAGATTATTTTATTGAATCACAAGGTTTAAATATAGCTGCAGGAGAGACACATATAACAGACTTTTCAGATCATTTAGCCATATGGGTAGAAATACAAAAAAGTAAGGAGTATATCGGACTGGGAAAAGCAATAAAAGGAATAAATGAGAAATTTTAGGATGAAATGGAAACAAAATAAGTATGCAATTATGGAAAGATCACATCTCCACCTCAGTGTTTTCTAAAAACTGGTCTGAGTGGTGGCTGGATGGAAGGAATGCACTATACAAACATAAAGAAAATTATTCAAATTTTTAGTTATTTATGTTTTAGTAAGTTATGGTAGACCTAGGAGAGAAAGGTGACCCAGTGGATGATTTTTGGAATATCAGGAGCTTAGATGGCAGTTAAGAACTAATGCCACTGCATACCCTAGTCTGAATGAAACCACCTATTTGTCTAGTATTTTAAAACTGAGAGCTGATTTTTATTTAAAATAAAAAATAAAATAAAATAAAAAGGTTGTTTTTAAAGCAAGTACTTTTTTATGTATCACTGGTCATGGTTTATCTAGTTAGAAATGTATTTTATGTATGCAAAGATTATTTATACTTAATTTGTTATAACATCTGTTTTTAAGGTTTTAGGCAGTGGTGGTACTAGCTTAGACAGTCTCTATGGTGACTGATTGGGGGGATGGGACTTGTTAATTAACTGCTTGCTATATGAAAGTGAGTAGTTGTTGTCAAGAGTTGTTCTGAAAAAGTCCTGTTGTATGAAAGAAGAAAGTGCTTAATAAAGTGATTTTGTGAACTAAAGCTCCGAGGTGTTCACCTTCTTTTTTGTTGTTCTTCAGTTTGTGTCATTTTTATTTCACTTGGTTTGTCTTTTGTGATGGAGAGTGAAGCTAGAGCTGAATCCACTCTATCTGATTTACACAGAAAATGTGATGAGTTTGTGGCATCTATCAGAGTTCTAACCCAGTTGATTAATGAACTAATTGTGTGGTTGCCAAATTATTCAAGTTGAACTAATGTTTGTGGAGTTGGTGCTAACTTAACTGAAGCTTCTTATCATAACTCTACTCAGACTAGTTGTTTTTCTGAGACTACACCTGCTCAGAGTGTCCGGGACTTGCAAGGTAATGAATTAGCTGTCACTGTGCAGAATGCATCACTTCTTGGTTGCAGCAACAGTGTGACTGGCAGAGGGAATGGTAACTGCAGTTTGTTTAACTTTTGAGACATGCTGGATTCTGGGTTCAACTGGCATACTAACTTATCTACTCATAAAGTTATTGTTGGAACTTTGGATTAACAGATAAAGGAATTTTCTGACCTGTTTTTAAATATAGAAATCTGCAGCTGGAATGCAGCTATCTGAAGGAGTGTCTGTGAGTTGAAATGATTCCTAAAGGGCTCCATTCTTGGAAGTACCCTAATGAGGGTTTGACCTGAATAATTCGGCAACCGCACAATTAGTTCATTAATCAACTGGGTTAGAACTCTGATAGATGCCACAAACTCATCACATTTTCTGTGTAAATCAGATAGAGTGGATTCAGTTCTAGCTTCACTCTCCACTCTACTCAGAGGTGATCTCTGCCTAACATACAAAGCTATGTCAATCCCAGAGCTGTTGGACATGCTCCACTTAAAGAAATCCCAATCCTGCCGTGCTACACACTCTAGGGACCTAAACCTTGTCACCACAATAAACAAAACATGCCGGAGGGATAGATTCTGTCACAGAGACTTCCCATGCTCTGGAATAAGCTACCTATCTATATCAAACAAAGCTCCTCATTAGCACTCTTCAAGAAAAATCTTGATGATTGGATGGGAAATAGGAAATTCACCCTGGGGATCACCTCTGTGGCTCTGCTCAACAGTGGCACAGGAAAATAATTTTCTTGTGTGGCAAAAGCCAGGGTACCTTTTTGGCTGGGCTTGTATAGGCCCCAGGGCCAATAGCCTAGTACCTACATATGAACGTGTGAACCTATGGATTTATGAAGGGCTCTGTTTAACACAGTGAGTTACTTAACTTTTTAACAGACATGACTGCAAACTGCTCGAGGTTTAAATTAGAGACTATGAGAGGCAGACGAAAGTTTTAATTGTTGAAATCAATAAGTTGGACACTAGTATTCATAATGACTTATTCTTTGAATCTAAGATTGGCCAGATTAATGGCCTTTTGACAAAAATTGAACATGATATTTTTGAAATGCATAATAAGAAGGCTAAAAAGTTATCTAGGGATAGGACTGACTATAAGAAGGGTATTGTTTACCCCCTCCCCCTACTAGTCATGGTCAGTTTTATGATCTACCTGATAATAGAGGTGCTGATAATGGGAACCTGGGTTTTAACAACAATGAGGGCAGTTGCAAAGTGGATGAACTAAGGGGGGTGGCCCCTTTAGAAGCACCACCTTTGAGATGGTCTCACAGACTGATCAACTGGAGGGAGAGATTCCAACATCAACAGTTGGAAGTAAGCCCTCAGAAGTATCAACATCCCCCTCCCCAGAGAGGGAGAGGGAGGGGGAGAGGAAAAGGGAGAATGACACTGTGGGTGAGTTAAATTTTGATACATATTCAGTTGTTCATAATCACCATGGAGACTTTAAACTGTATAATTATAGTGGGGCCGATGTTAACATTGCATGGGCAAATTTATTTGAATGTGGTCTGACTTTCATTTCAGACAGGAATGCAAAAATTGAGGATGCTTATTTAGAGTTCAAATTATTTACAAGAAAATTGAATTTTGCATTCTATTTTAGAAATGTGAACACTGTGAAAGAAAAACAGAACTTTACTATCAGGAGGCTGAGTGGGTTTAACCCCCATCCCACCCTATGGTTTTATTATTTGAAAGATTATGCATGTTTGATTTTAGGGATTTTTTTAAATGGTTTTAGATCTGTCATCCACCATAATTTAACCCACAAGGAAAAAACCTTTGATGAATGAGATTATTCAGAACAAACAGTTTAGGATAATAAAACCTGACAAGGGTGGGGCCTGGTGGTTATGGATACCAATGATTATACAAACAGTGTGTTTCATATCTTATATTCAGATACATACGAGGAGGTTTCAGTCAACCAGTTGAACATAGCTTACAGAAATATAGATTCGATGTTGGAAGAAATATTACTTGAGAATTTGATTACTGTTGACAAATTTAATTTCTTGGTGGTCCATAACCCGAGGATCCCCACCATCTTTGGGATCCCAAATATTCACAAGAGTTTAGCTGACCCACTGATGTGGCCTATTGTGGATGCAAAAGCATCACAAACCTTTATTGACTTTCACACAAAAATGTATTCAAGAATCATGGTTGTCTATTGAAGGATTCATGGGAATTTCTAACAAGACTTTCTTAAGGAGATGTTTGGTGAGGGTCTGATATTTGTTACAATGGACATTCAGGACCTATATTCTGTCATTCCCCATGATTTGGGTATTGACTGGTTCTATGAATACCTTTGTTTTTTTAATAACCTTGATAAAGGGTTGGTTAGTAATTTGAGAGTTTTTATGGACATGGTTTTACAAAATAATTTTTTGGTATTTGAAAACCAGTTATTTAGACATAAGACAGTGGTGGCCATGGAGGCGGTGTGTGCCTCCATGATTGCTAAAGCAGTTCTTGCCTATTGGGAGACCCAATTTGTTATTAATGCCAGATTCAAGGATAGCTGGCTGTTTTATGACCGATTTTTGGATGACAGGATTTTTTATGGACTGAAGGAGAAGGTAAGTTACAGGAATTTTATGATTATTTGAACACCACCACTGATTTTTTTGAGGGTCACAATGGCTGTTCAGACCGATTCAGTAAATTTTCTTGATATTACTATTAGGAAAAAATAAAATAAAGAAGTGTTTTGAATCAACAATCTATCATAAACCTACATACTCCAATTCTTTTTTTACATTTTGACAGTATGCACCCTATTCATCATGAAAAAAGCCCTTGTGAAGGGACAATATGTAAGACTGGCCGGATAGTCACAGATGACATTAAATTTCAACTGGAATGTGACAAAGTCATGAATATGTTTAGTTTGAGAGGTGATTCTGAACCCCTTTTATTGAACATTGTATCAGACGTTAATGAGAAAAGAAGGACAGCTATTTTACACCGCTATTAGGGTCCAGGGATAAGGTGGTGCTTAGGTATGCACATGGAGAGGAAGGTGTGCACGAGTATAGTAGAGCCCTCATTTTGGCATATAATAATGATTTATTTGGGTTGAAATCTATTATCCAAAGAAACTGGAGGGGTTTTGGAGTGGAACATGAACATCTGGAGGTTGTGGGTAAAAGGCATACTATTGTGTACAAGAAATATTTATGTGTTAGGACTCTACTAGAAAGAACAGTGAGTGACTTGTAAAACTGTAGACCTATAGTACTGAATAATCAAAACTACAAATGGCGTACTGCTGTATACTAAAAAAAAAAAAGAATGCCGCCGTATGCCTCAAAGAAATGTTTTACTAAACCAGTTGCTTTCATTCCAATTATAAACAGAACTTCATTTGAGTTAAAATATCATTCACTTCCTCCAGTTTAAATACCACCAATGGCACCAAACTTCATAAAATATTTAAAGGGAAAGAGCTTGGTTTATAAAAACATTTATTTTTTGTGGCCTACAGTATTAAATACTCCAGATTATGAAATTCTATTGAAAATAATTCAGAAAAAAATGGAAAGTAAAATAAGATGCATTTTGAAGCTAGCATATATATATATATATATATATATATATATATATATATATATATATGGGTCTAGGAATAATGCGCAATTGCACTTTTCATCGAACAGGAAATGGCCGGGCAAACTTTCGCGAAAGTGCTTTTAACCAAGAAAGCACTTTTACGGAAGTATGCTTGCAGCCAGAGGGAGTGGTGGGGGAATGACTATTGTGGAGATTGTACTACAGTGCGGGTAAGGGAATATTTTCCTTTTCCCCACTATAGTGTGATCCCAGAGTGAGAATAATAAAGTTGGGGGGTGGGGGGCACAGCCCCACACATGGGGAGTGCAGGGGGAGTAGCCCCCCTGCATAAATGCTTTTTTGCTGTTTTTCTTTTTTTTTTTTTGACGCACTTTAACAAAAGTGCTATTTCAGTAAAAGCGCTTCCGTTAAAGTGTGTTCTGTGAAGTTGGATTCGGACTGTTGAATTTTGTTCAACAGTCTTAGATCCATATATATATATATATATATATATATATATATATATATATATATATATATATATATATATATAGGGGTCTATATTATATCCTCCTCTTCATCAACCCTTAAACAGCGAAACCAGTAAATGCCGAATGTTCATATCAGAAATTTCTTTCCCTGGGAAAGAAATCACTTGCCCTCAAAACAAAATCACTACAAACATAACAAAGTGGGGGGGCTTCACCCCCACCCCCTAACTAAATATACCAACTCTGAGATTGCACGACAATGAGTAAAATGGCAAACTGTGAACATTTGGCATTTTCTACTTTCACTTCTTAAGGGTTGATGAAGAGGCATTCAATTGAACGTCTGTTTGAGGATATAATATAGACCCACATATATATATATATATATATATATATATATATATATATATATATATATATATATATATATATATATATATATATATATATAGTTCCCCTTCACAAAGTCGAATGTTCAGAAACTTGAAATGAATATGGTCAAAGCCATATGCTCGAGTTTCTGAAGCTCAACATCATGAAAGGGAGCTGAAAAAAGAGAAACGTAACACAACACAGTGTTTCTGCATGGGAGCAAGCCCCCCCTGCATCCCCCACACCCCCCCCCCGCAACTTATTTATTCCAACTCCGAGATCGCACTACAGCGCAGAAAGGGAAATCTCCCGTTCTGTGCTGTATGCCATTTCCCATTCACAGAGTCGAGTTTCCACACTTTTGAGCATATGGTCTCGGCCATATGGCTTTCAAGATTGTGGCTGTTCGACTTTGTGAAGGGGAACCATATAAATTTATGGGTCTACTTCAGTCGATCGAACTTTTACAAGTTTGAACCACATATGGCCAAGACCATATGTTCAAACTTGAAAAAGTTCGAAAACTGACATAAAACCACAAAAAAAAAAAAAAAAAAAAACAGTACAAAATTACACATCTATAGCAGGAGGCTATGCCCCCTGCACCCCCAAACCCCCCTTACTTAGATATAGAAACTCCGAGATCGCACTACATTGCGTAAATGGGAGATCTACCCTTTCTGCTCTGTACAGAGATCTCCAGTCAGTCAGATTGGGCTTTTATAAGTTCAAATATATGGTCTCGGCCATATGTGGTTCAAATTTATAAACATTCAATTGACTGAAGGGGCCCCATATATATATATATATATATATATATATATATATATATATATATATATAGTCTAAAGGGAATAGGATATCAGGAATTGTTATTGATGGTAAATTGTAGATGATATTATAAACAGGACTGATGAAATCAAGATACCGATAGAAGATTTAAATAAAGCATTTAAAGTACAACATGAATGTTTGTGGACAATTATGGAAGAATATAACCTTAGTATGAAAATTGAGAATTTATATTGTTCTCTATATGATAAAAATAAAGTAAGAATTTTAGTGAATGTATATTTAAGCAAATAAATAGATATAAAGAATGGCATACTTCAGGGATGTCCTTTGAGTGCCATATCATTTGCATTAGTTATGAATGTGTTAGTTCATGATATAAATTTGCTTAGGGATAAACATCCTAGTTATGTTACTTATGCAGATGATATTATATTGATTATGAGAAACAATGTCTGGATGAAAGAATTTATATGTTATGCACATCAGTGTTTAAACATAATAATCATGACTTTAAATATAGAAAAAATACATAGGAATAGGTGTTAGGAGGGATATCATTTTTGATCAAAGAACTCTGTATTAGGAATAAGATTTGGGGTAAAACATAAGTGAGGAACAATGGAATAGGAATACAAATGAAATAAAGGAATGTTTCTCTTTTTGGAAAACATACAAGCTATCATTTAATAAAAAAGTTTATTTGATTAATTTGGTTGTAATGGGAAAGACTGCATATTTAGAAAGTATCTATATGTTGCCAATAATATATGAAAAATAATACTACAAATATTTTTTTCTTTTATGTGGGGTTCAAGATTGAATCCAGTGAAGACAGGAGTCTTGTATATGGATAAGGATGATGGCGGTTTAGGATTAAAAACCCAATTGTTTATATCGCTTCTCTGAATTTGTATAAAGTTTTGTTTGGATAAATAATAAAAATGAGAAGTTGGTAGTAAATTTACTAAAGTACAAATATGAGTGGCATTGGAATATGTTAAAAATGAAAAGAGAAATAAATGAAGGAATGAGAAGCTATCAAGAAGAAATATTTTATGAAAAATAAAAATGAAATTGAAAATGTGAGGAAAGGGTAATATAACAAATATTAGGATACAATATTATTATGTTAATCCTTAGGCTGAACTAGTGAATGAAAAAGTTAAAACTATAAAAATACAAAAAGCATGGTGTGATAAGCAAATAGAACGTCAAGATTTTTATGGAGACTAGCGAATAATAAATTATCAGTAAAAGGAAATATGCCATATAAAAAGAATTAATGAATTTGCATATATTGTGGAAGAGAAGAAAGTACAGAATATGTTTTCTTACAACATATATGAGTTGCAAAATTGTGATATCCTCATTTGAAAATATAAAGTAAGTAAATGAAATAAATATGGATATGATTAAGTAGGATATTATAACCATAAAAATAAGGAATATGTTACTAAAAATAAAAAATATTTTACATTGTGTGGAGAATTTAGAATGAAAGGATTAATGAAATCATGTTTAATGGCAAATGGAGACTAGCAGTACTTTTAAGAAAAGCTTAGATGGCATTTGCGGAAAAATGAGTAGGGGTCAAATAAGGATAATGAAGATAGAAGTTTATCACAATAATAAAAAGTAAGCTGCAAGAAATGAGAAATTATGATTGTATGACAATAATGGAAAGTAATAAATATGTATATTTGCAAATAATACTGTAAAGAATGCTAATACTCTTTTCAAAAGATGTCGTGGAACATCCACCTAAGCTACAACCAATTCAAGAAGGTAGGGCCTTGGTTTAACATCTCATCTAAAGGACAGCACACTCAGATGTACAGCACTCCTCTTATGCTGCACTGCAGCATCGACAATTGATCAACCTAATGTGGGAATCGAACCTAGAGCCTTCTGCCAAAAGAGGTGAGGGTGCTACCTGTTGTGCCTCTGACACTATTTCATTTGTGAAGCCTATTCTGGCTTGAATTTAATTTCAAATGAAAATATCTCCCTACTAATTTTCATAAAGATTTCAGGTCTACACCCCTTGATAAACCCACTCTGAGTTTGTTTTTTACAGCCTAGTATATTTTAAGTAAAGTATATATTTCAAATATGTACATGCCTCTCAGAGCAGGTAAAATGTGTGTATTTTTCTTACGTATAAAATGATTTTTACCAAGAAAAAAAAACAATTATTTGATTGCATTTCATGAGAATATAGTGTTAATATGATTCAGATACATACTAAGTATTTCAGCTTGACAAAAATGCAAACTATATATTATTTTATTAAACAAATAAAAGCAGAGCATTCAAATGGTTATATAAGAGCATTAGTAATAATTAGTGCTAATGGACCATTTCTCTGGAACCATAAGAAGAATTATAGCAAATTTCTCAGAATGATATAATGACTTTCATATACAAAATGCACTTAGCTGGTGGCTCCAACTGTAAAAAGACATATACCACTTTATTTGCTTGCAATGCAGTTTGTTGCACATGATTGGCCAAAGAAACAAGGGAGAATCATAAATTCAGTGGAAAACATTCCATAGTTAGGAAAAATAAATAGATGATTACTTCATATGTATTGAAAAACTAATGAAATATTTTAGAACATTATTGTACTTCATGTTCTTATCAAATATCACTTCAGTGTTCAGTCCTGTCATCTATTAACTGCCTTCAAATAGAAAACGACTTCTGGTCATCAACTATGATCACCAACAGTACTAAAAATAGCAACAATAAAGTTGATGGTGCAGGGCTGAAGTTGCTGCTACTAGCCTGCTCCCTCCACATCACAGTAATTAAAAAAAAAAATCTGTATTCTGCTTTCAGTAGTGTGTAGTGTTACCCCATCCGGTACTTACGTATTATCCCAACCAGATTTTCACGGTAGTACTGGTTGCTTCCCGATATTGAAATCTGACTGTTTATGTTATAATGAAGTTATACAATCTGTTTTCTTTCACACTTAGGGTTGTTTTACTGCAGGGTTATCAATAAAAATTAAAAACTAAATTTGACTGTTTATGTATGCACTTTCCCAGCAGCAAGTGATGTGAAACCCAGCTTGTTCATCCAAAGCACAGTTTTGAAGCACTCCTGACTACAATCTGTGACAACTTTCCCCCACATAAAAAAAAAAAAAACAGCGAATGAACAATCCACATATTTTCAGGCCTAATACCTTCCAAACACCATTGAAGTACAATCAAAGTTTGTCTGAGGATACCACCATGAACAACACAAAACAACCCACTGCTGCCAACTTCTCACACCAGAAACGACCCCAGAATCGCCTGTCAACATAATCCACCAGGACTTATGCAAGCCATTCCTTACTGCAACTTGCTGTTACAAAAGTTTCCTTTCAAGTCTGTCTACAAAGTTTTAGAAATAAAAACTTTACCCAAAGCATTTCCATGTGTGTGGGTGCTTTTCTTAGCAACATTCCTTCCTTACAGTCACAGTATTTCTTTCGTCAGTAACACGGCAGCCGTGAGAATTGAAGCGTGCGTGTGTAATGCACAAAAACAAGAAGAAGAATTGCACATTTCTTTCTCTTCCAAAATGTAACCCAAACTTATTTTTCCTTACTAAAAAAGTGAAATTACACATTACAGTGTTTCCCCGCACTCAGTTTCATTGCAGCATGCGAGTTTCGCAACCGCAAAAATCTGGTTGCGATAATACATAAGTACCCCCCATACCATAGTTCTATCTAATTTTCTACCATAAAGTTATTAAAATCTGTACCTGTAATGTAATAAGCAGTTCCTTGAGTCTTTACTTCCCAGGAGCCTCCAGTCATATTACTAGAACTTGGCAATTAAGCACTGTAAGCAACCCAGTTGTAAGTGCTTAGACTGTATAATTGTAGGACGTTTAGCTACCAAGCCATGCAAACAAATAGCATGATTTCACGAATCCAGGTTTAAGTTCTTATTGAATTTAATAAGATGCCGCAGGATAATTAGAGTAGTATGGTTATTGTATTAGACAACTAATTATCTTGCAAATGTGCTGCAAAACACATTTTTTTATTTTATTTTATTTTAAAATTTGTTTCACATCAGTTTTAAAATGGACCTTCAGTTAAACAGGTGTTTTTGTTCCTGGCCGGAAATATGTTATATTTTTGTGATCCATTTTCCTTAATATCTTTGACAATTTTTTTTTTCTTTTCTGACGCTCTTCATAAATAGTCATTATTAAATCTAATAAAAGTACCTTCTTGTTTAGGAGTGGTACTTGGCCATGTAGTACTTAACATTAATTGTTTGTCACTATATTATTTATTTAGTTATTTATTTATTTATTTATTTATTTGCAGTTGGTTTACCAGGATAGTCCATTGGGCCAATATGAACCCGTTTTCAATGGAGTCCTGGGGAGAAAAGCTCCAAAACAATCAAGGTTACAATAGGTTTTAGCTCCAAAACAATCAAGGTTACAATAGGTTTTAGCTACAAAACAATCAAGGTTACAATAGTTTATAGATTATAATTTTACAAGTGTTATAGACTAGAGCAAGCATTACAAACAGTACAGACTAGTGATGAACATTACAGGTGATACAGACTAGTAAAGGATCATTACAAAATAAATACTGAGGAGCCAAGAATGCTGATGTTTAATATTAAATTAAATTAATAACATTTGATCTTAGTGGGGTCCTTGTTTATTTGGAGGTTTTACTAGGGTGTGTGATCCCCTTCAGCTGCATGTGAAAGTTCCTCCAAAAGGTTCAAAATGTTTGGTAATCAAGCAGTAAGGAAGCTGATCATGCTATTTCCTTCTGTTTTCTCTGGTACTTGACATATTCTTAACCTGTTTCTGAATTATTTTCTTTACCCAACAGTTATCTGTTTGGCTTTAAAACTTCATTTGAGCCTCATATTCTCCTGTTGTCCCTTCTGTGTAATCCAAAGCCATTTTATACTTTTCATTTGGATTCCTTCCTGTTGGACCATATCTTTAAGGTATCTGTTTATTGCAGATTACCTGAACTCAGTGTTTTTTGGATTCTAATTTATCTGTTTTCAGTACACGTTATAAGCTGTTGACATCAAATGTTGACATTCCTTTTTCATTGCTCTTGCAAGTGTTACAACTTTAAAGTAACTCTTTCCTTGAAGATACAAAAGCAAATGATTTTGATACATCGCTTTTGTAAGTCCAACATATGTTAAAACCTTTCACAGTTTAAAGTCTATCACATGAACAGGTTTGCACTCCCTTAGTTGACAATATCCTATTAAATTTAAGGATGACATGTAAGTCAAATTTCAGGTGTTGCTTCTTGTTATCCATCTTGGTTCTTCCTCTAAATCATGTCCTGCTGAGCTCCTTAAGTGCATGTAACTACAGTAGCAAATCAAGAATGCTGATGTTGTTGCAGACCATTATTTTATATATGTGCTGTTCAGATAATGACACAATTGAGGTTCTGGCTATGCCATTAAGGAACACATATGCCTCTTGCACAGATGAGTATGTTTCCTTAAATTCTATATCTATGCTAAACAGTAATTCATTGTCCTGACTATGCTAAACAGAAAATCAACAGCTGAATACAGATGCATGTCAAGTTTCTCATCTGCTTGCAGATATAGTTCTACTATGATCAACCTCAAGTTATAAAGAGTTCCACTATCATGCATAATTTGTCGTATGCATCTGTGGTCAATATTCTGTGGTAGATGGGCTTTAGCGGACCGGAGTTCCGCTGTGGTGACCCCTAACCAGGAAAAGCCAAAAGACACAACAACAACCGTGTCTGTGAGATGCTGCATGAAAGTTCATTTTATTAATAATGTTGTGTAGTATTAGCACACACAAAAATGATTTCATTTCATCAAACACTACTATAGAACACATCTATATTTATCAAGACATAAGTAAAATCTTTTCACAGAATGAATATACTCTCTGCAACTGCAATTGTCTGCAAGTGAGTCTTGCTAAAGCTGTTTTCTTTTCATGGGTTGCAGCCAACTAACTGGTGGCTGCATCCAGATCTGCAGTAGATGCTTGCACATAGAATGATTATCCTTGTAGGGGCAATCATTTTGTGAATACTCTGCACAAAAATTTGACTCCAAGATATATACCGCATGCATATTTCCCACTGTATACCACAAATAAACACACTGTTGATAAGACCCTCACCATTATGGTGTGCCTTACTGTTTGCAGATTGATTACCCTTCTGATTGACATAAACATAGTCTTGGTGATATGCATGTGCATTTACAAATCACACCAAGAATGGCAAAGACACCTACCTGTATTTAAATATAACATACTTTGTTGCCATTCTTGTGAGCTACACAAGATAGATGTTGCCATCATGGAAAGTAAATAATGGATCACATACAAAGGACGCTATGTCACATGAGAAATCTTTCAGATTAACTAATTCAGTTTATATTCCCAATGTATGAGCCACTTGTGACTTTACAGGCATTCCATGGTGTAGCTCTGTAAGTGGTTTATGTAATCAATGATGGATGCAGCAAACTACTGGTTTTCTAGCACCCAAAGACGTGTTGCATTCATTGTTTTATTATTTTATGTTTCATTATTTATGGTTCAGTCTATTTGAAGATATGGAAAAATTTTAATAAAGATTTCTTTGAGTAAAAAAAATAAATAAACTTTCTTATTTGGTAACACTGCATAATGTGCACCCATGCCTTCTATTCCACTTGTAACCCCTAATAATATTACATTGCTCTGATGATCAGCATTTGACATATACCACTTCATTGACCAATTAGTATTCAGATCATTTAACACTGCACTACTAGCATTTATTTGGTATTCAAATCTGAGCATTATGCTGTGTATTTTTTAATCTTGCATGCCATATTTTCCATGTTATCCAATTTTATTTAGATGTGAAACCCCTGTCTTGGTTGTAACTAGCACCACTGTGCCATGACATCCTTATTGAGTAACAGCTTGCTTACGTGTTACTTATGTGCTTTTGGCACACCTTTCCTCTTCTTTAATCTTGAACTCTAGACAAATCCAAAATAATGTGGGGGGAGGCCCAAAATCAGGGGTAATTTTTAAATATTACCATAACTCACTGAAATGTTATTAAAACAACAGGTTTTGCATCACCATGCATTTTTTATGCAATAATAAGTATGAAATATCTAGAATTATTGAGACTGCATTCTGTTGTTATGCTACTGCAAATCTAATTAAGTTCAATATCTTAACTGTTGACAAAGGGTTGGAATGACTGATATAGTCTGGCAGTATGATCACACTTATAAAGGAGCAATTTGTATGCAGGAACAAAAACCCTTAGTGAAAAAACTGTTGAAGTAGTTTGTAATCATAGTAATCAGAAACAGCTTAATTTAACTCAACTAGAAATACAACCTGTTTTGAAAACATAGGCCATCCTATTATTATAGTATCCAATTTATGACATCACATGATAATAGGGAAAAATGTTCTTACTTTGAAGATTTATGGAAGAAGTGGAAAAGAAGTAGACTCCAACAAGATCAGGTGATAGCATAAAAAATGCAATAAAAGTACAAAAAGTTGGCTAAAAATAAAGAGGAAAAGAAAGGAAAAAAACTTACTTTTGCATGTCATCCTTTTGTAGGATCCATGGTAGTCTTCCCTATATCATTTCAATTTTAGTATATATGCTGCTAAAACACATCATCTAAAGAAGAATAAACAGTACCTGTAGAGAGTTCTAAAAACAATTTTGCCAGTGTAAGACAGAAATCCCAAACAATATACAGTATACCATTTAGAGAAGAGAGAGTAGCTTAGAAAAGAAAGAAATCGCAAGACTGGAGTTCAGTCACTCTGGAAAAAGGGTAAGCAACATAAAGAGGGAATTGCCAGTTTGGAACACTGCAATTTTTTACCTTGTACGCGAGCGCAATTTCCAACCATTATGGATGTCCTAGCTACTGCTGCTGCTAATGATCTAGAAATAAGATGTATTCTGATTAATGTGTCATTCTGTTTTAAACAATGTTTCATATTACTGCACTCAGTGCAGCACCAGCACAGCTGTTGCTGAATTGCTGCTGTTGAGTTCATTTCATATATATTTTTTAATTTATAGTAAGTAGACAATTTAACTTGTGTAGATACTATTGTGCATGCTCATAGAGTAATCAGGATTTTTGCATTGCTGCAAGCTATGTGATTTTATTCTCAGAGACTGCTGCCAGCTGCAAATTTGAGTGGTCACTCCCATGATATTGCTGCATATCAATTGGATTTGCACTCTGTTGCTACTAGCTGCTCAGTCTATACAGGTACATAGCTACATAGTTAGGTACTAGGTACAAAAGTACATAGGTACATAGCCAAGTACTAGGCTAGCACTAGTGAGTCATTTTAATCCGTGCAAATTTCCCTTTTAAAGGAGAGAATCAAAACTTCTACTTTGTGACTCTGAGGTCAACATCTTCACCCTTATGCCACCCCCAACCCAATGTTGCTTTTTGGTGGTACCGCACAGCTGCAAGTTGAGCTTGCTGCCTTTAGATATTTATCATAATGATACTACTATTTTGGTTGCTTATATGTTAGCTGTGCTGTTTTCATCAAACTTTTGCCTGTTTTGTCTAATACAGTGCCTCTATTATTTTGGTAAGTTCTTAACTGTGCCCCCCCAACTCTTTCTTTACTAGCCGTAGTTCTGTCTTATCTGTTACTCTTTGTACTTGTCACTTCTGCTTCTTGCCTTATCTACCATCATTTTTACATCTCATTTCTTGCTTAAATAGGCATCACTGTTTTCTACTCCATTTGGTGACAGTATTACCAGTCAATCCAAGTCCCTCTTCCTTTAGGCTACAGATGCCAACTTTATCTTTATCCATTGTACTTATCCTTACAAGATATTTACACACGTGATGGCAAAAGTAGATCATTTCTTTGCTGTCCCTTCTATTTCCAGTCTCATAACATTTTGTATTCTTAGGCAATGTAAGAACTGCCTAATGCTCACAGAAAATGCACTGTTACTTAACACATATAATGCATGGCTAAGAAAAAGCAGCAAGTGGAATGCACACTTGGTGTACTGCTATGTGAAACAATATCCTTGTAATTCATATAAGCTGGACCGAGATATTGCCCATTTTATGTTGTCTGCATACCTCTCAGCTGTCCAGATTTTTCCTCATATATTTAGTCTGTTCCTCATAAAATTTGCGATTTTCTGGATTTTTGTAGCAAATCACTGAGGACTGAATTCACTAAATAATGGCATTTAAGTTTCAGACTTCATATCCCTTAGAAAATACATGGAAACACATACCCTTCTATTCTAGCAACTTTCTAAGATTATAAAAGCAACATTTAAAATGTGCCCCTATGTTTGGGGCTTTGCCCTCCCCCCACACCCAATTATTTGCCAAGAGATTGAGTGCTACTTGTCTGGTCTTGTTTTTCTAGTACATTTCTTTAAAATCCTGCATTGACTGAGTTTGGTAGTAGCTGTGTGTTCCAGTTCTGAGAATTGCTCTGGAAACTGTAGATTTATATTCCCAGTTGTTTATATAAGCAGTGCTAATTCAAAGAAGATGAGTGCATGAAACAGAGGAACATTACCTGGTATCCCATCTTAACTAGTTTGTTATGTGTTAGGTGTAGATGTCAACAGATTTATCTCAACAGCAAAACACAAGAGGTGATTCTCTTCACATCTCTATGAAGAAGACATAACAAAGAGGTTATGATCGGAAAGGTGAAAAAATATCGGATGATTAAGTGTCTTACAGCTTTGAAGGTGATAAGTCTCATAAATCTGCTACACAGAGAACGTACACAACAGAATAGTGACAAGAAACTAAAAAAAAAAAAAAATGAAAAAAATGTTTCATTCAGCCAGAGAAGAAAGGCTAAATGAAGTGTTTAATGTTTTAATTTTTTTTTATTCCTGCCTCTGGTCTGTGGTGACCACTGATCACAGGTAATGCACTAATTCAAGACTAGTGCTTCACAAAGGTGAACAGGTGCTTAATAAAAACTTGTTAACTTTTCTAATGTCAGAAAAATCACTTAATAAGCTGGATGTCTCTTTAACTTTGGAGTGTAATCACAATGCTCCAGGTACTAGAATGTAATTTCTGGCTATCCTCAGTATAATTGTGGATACTGGGGCAGCTTGGTGGAGTTCGGAGACTGTGGGAGATGGTTTGGTGTGTTCAGACCTATAGGTGGGAAGGAATATCAAAAGAAACTGAAAAGGGCAAATAACATGCTGTATCCAATAACACTAATCCCTGTATTTCAGGATGAACCATCCCATCACGTTTCTGATTTCTGATTTCTGCATGAGTTTGTAGGTAACAGGCTAAAGTCTCCACCCCAGGAAACTATGACAGGAATGTGGTGATAAATCAGATAGCAAAGACTTTCTCTAAATAAAATGGGACGTAATAAGATCCAGGAAATACTTTGTTCCATTACAAGAAATACCAGGAAGATTGAAAAGGCTAAGATGGGAATGTGTTTTCATCCATGTGCTTTGCCATCAAGATATTCATAATGCTACAGCAAAGTAACAGGAAAAGCTTCAAACAGCCCTTGAACTGATAACTAGGAGCAGGCAGTTTTAGACGTTATATCCATTTATTATTAACCTATTAAAATAATGCGAGAGTAAATGAAGGAACACTGCAAATTATGTAACTTCTGGAGGCAATCCAGGAAAATGCAGTATTTCTTGTGAGCTGTCATTTAATGTACATTGTATTATCATCTTCTAATTGGTTTGTTTCCTGACACTCGCAGAGGATTGTACGTATAAAGGTAATGTAATAGAGATTCTAGGTGGCTCACAGCCATTAAAGGAGGACATACAGCATAGAACGGTAGTGTGCAAGCAGTTTGGCTCAAACGACTCCCCCCCTCCACCCTCAGATTTTGAGATCTTCTCAAAAGTTTGCATTTTTTTTCCTCACTGGAAACATAAAGGGCAGGCATACCTCTCAACCTCTTAGTGCAAGAAATCTGGAAAAAGCTTGACATAATGGGGGGACAAAGGCCCCAAAATAGGGATGGATTTTAAATATTGCACTTATAAAATTAAAAAAGTTGCTAGAATAACAGGATTTGTGTTAGGATCCATTTTCTGAAGGATATGAAGTCTGCAACTTAAATGTGTGTCATTATTTAGTGACCTTAACCCTTAGATCATCCCAGTGATTTGTCAAAAAACACATTATTTATGAGGAACAGGTGAAAAATATAAGGCAAACATCTGGACATTCTGTGAAAATCTGTATACTTGAGAAGTATGAGGGGGAGGCCATAGAAGAAATGGCAGTTTGGCCATAAAAATAGAAAGTATGTAATAAGTGTGCACTTTACTGAAGGCAAATAAGCTAGGGGTGTGCCTGTGAAAAGTGGTTTTGGGTAAGAACTCATTAGCAGTTTGAGTATTTCCTTGATGACAGAAGTATGCCAAAGAATGAGAAAAAAGTTCAGTTTACAAAACATATTACAGGGTATTAAACTGGACAAAACTCCACAAATACAGTGCTTGTTGGTTTTCTTCTAGCATTTTCTATGTATTTATGAGATAGAATTTTTCACTCCAGTGATGTGTGAGTGACTGTATCTGCAGACAGTTTTGTTAAATAAAAAGTAGATGACATGCACATACAGAGGGCCATGTAGAGCAAGCATACTACAAAACAAGAAAAGACCAAGATTCAATTTAGAAATATCTATGAACTGGGGCAGTATATGTCATATGTTACTGTGAACGTCATGGTACATATTTATCTAAAGTGCATCTACTTAGACTCTACGTTTTTCCTTTATGTACTTCTCCATCTGCCTCTGCATCCTTTCTTAACAACAAAGCATATTAAACTCCTGTTCTTATAGGGTTTCTGGTGACTATTTTGTACCACTTTTGGTTCTATTTTCTGCACTACCTCTATCTTGTTTATTTCCTGATAAAAATGAAGTCTCCATAAATGCATATGGAGCCATAAATGACATTTTACTAGTTTTTTATAGTGAAAGATAGCAACTTGTTTTTACACATGATGCCTTTTGGAAGGTTGGGTGCCAGACTGGCAACTCGACACTGTAAAACTCCACTGCCAGTCATGAGCAGACAAGTGATCCGTTGTAGTGACCCCTAACCGGGAAAAGCTGAAAGAAGAAGAAGTCATCAGTCTGTCTGATTTTAGTGTTGTTTTGTCTCATACACTACCCGCATTTAAGTAATCTGATATGTGAAACACCAGACTTTTGTGACTTTTATCATGTAAATACTTTTGCTTCCCCTCCAATAATGTTTTTCACAGGTTATTGCTTCTTAGCTGTATTATTCTGCATTTTTTGCATTGAATTTAAGCTGCATGGTTTAGACCATTCCTGCAATCTTCTTCCATTATTTACAAAGTTCCTTTCTTTCCTGTTTATATATATATATATATATATATATATATATATATATATATATATATATATATACATATATATGTTTGTGTGTGTGTGTGTGTGTGTGTGTCATCACAAAGGTATCAAATCTTTCCTCTCTATATCTTCTCCAGTGTCACTTAAACAGGCTTCCATATTATCTAAATTTATAGACCAGTCATAAAGCTGATAGTTGCATTTTGGAGCTTCTGTAGGCATACTATAATATAATATAAATATATATAATATATAATTATATAATATATCTAAATAGTCAAATTGTGATAAGTAAGTAGAAAGTAGTTTGCAAGTTCCTAAAGTGACTCACATGACAATCCCAAAACCATTGGTCACTTGACGGTCTCTAAATATTCTAACATTTCTAACAACATGAAGTAATGGAAGTGCCACTTCCATAGTGCAGAAGGAAAAAGACATGGACTGTAAATCAGATGACCAGATTGGCTAGCAACTTGGAAGCTGGAGGAGTCACTGATAGTATGTAGGTATGAACAACTAACTCTGTTTTGCCTTTCTGGCTCATGAGATATGGTCCGATTCTGACACCTACTGGAGAGGCAGGTGTATGGTGTGCAGTATATTGGTGAGGTGATCAGGATATGTGTGTGTGTGTGTGTGTGTGTGTGTGTGTGTGTGTGTGTGTGTGTGTGTGTGTGTGTGTGTGTGTGTGTGTGTGTGTGTGTGTGTGTGTGTATGTGCTGGTCTTTGGCAAACTGCATTCACATGCCATCCTATATTGCACGTTTACAGAACCTGTGTATGCACAGGAGAAGACTCTTCAGGGTCTCATGCCAGCCAGAGGTTATTGTGAGGGCCAGAAAAAGTAGAAAATATCTCAAGGCTGCCCGGATAGGATAATGACCACAATGTGACTGTTCCCCACCCAGGTGATGGAATACGATTGCCTACAGTTACAGAAACTGGTGGTCAGCAGGCGAAAAAGTGCTCCATTAAAAAATGCAGAAAGAAAAAAAAAAAAAAAAACAAAAGAAAAGTAATAAGATAAAATAGAAGAAAAATCTGCCTCACAGTTAGCATTTAGAAATGATCTCATCCAAACAATCTACAACTATTGGCAATTGCTATGTCCTGATGCTGATGCAAATGACTAAAGTAAGCGTTACACATTCCTAAAAAGAGTACCATTTCAATGTGTATTAATTGCGGAACATGATCTAAGGTAAAATAGGCATTTAACTTAAAATGTACTTCATAGGAGAATGGCATTCAAATTCCAATTTCGAGCAGCGTCATGTCTACCCAAAAGTTACTAATTGAGCACTCATTGTTGTTGAACTAAGTGAATCCTGCTTCACCAGATAGTTTATTCAGATAAAAAAGTTTCCTATCTGAAACTGCTGCAGCTACAACAAAATCCGTAGTTTTCCCAAAATGCAGCAGTCTTAAAGTTAATTATACAACATGTGTCTGTGGTGAAGGGGGAGAATAAGATTACATCCACTCTCACAAATATTTTTGTAGTCTTTTGCAAAAGTAATTTTTCTCCCTCAGAAAAAATTGGTATAGATTTATTAGCTGCAATCAATTGTTCTTGAACAATTTGTATTTTTTCCATTACCTGCATATCTATTCTTGTGGTAAGCAAAAGAGAAAACTCATACTAAGTACTTAATGTACTCATGTATTTATTTTATGTTTTATGCAGTTGAGGAAAGTATATTTTAGTGAAACCAAAGTAGAAAAGCAATGGGAAACTGGAACACATCATGGATTTCAGAATAACAGCAAATGGACATACCCTGAGAATTAGGTCCTAACATGAGCAGCTGACCCCCTCAAGCTACACCCTTTCCAATTCAGACATAGGCCCACTGCAGTGATTTTCCACAGTCAGAAGCATCACTGCAGTTGACTGTCCACTAGCCATACTGTAGGATAATGAGGCAATCTGGGGGTTCGGCAAATTAGCCACGTCCTCTTCTCTAGAAGTGCCTACAGTAACTGAGTTATGTTTATACTCCCAAGCCATTCAGAGAAACACTTGGCTGTGTAAAAGAGCATGGATAATTATGACAATTAACATGAAGAAATGCTGCAATCTCCCATTGAAGTCAATGGGGATAATTCTGCCAAACTAAAATTTAAGACAATGCACAGAAGGCTAATTACAGATTATATGAAAACAAAACAGTCACTACATAAAATTAATTAGAGTAAGGTGTTCAGTGGAAAAACTGCAGATGGAAAGTGGAAAGTTTTGAAGGAGAAATTGTTTGAGTGCAAAAAATCAAAAAAATATTTAACATCAGGATCTAGGCATGCAACATCAGGTGGATGTATTTCCATAAGAACAAGATATTTGATTAAGATGAGAGACAAAAAATATAAGAAATGGAAGAGATGTTAAACTACAACTTTGAAAACTGAAATAAATAAGCTGGACAAACAGAAAATTTATAATAAAGATTTTGAGGATAATAGGAAACCTTTTTATAGATATATAAGTTGTGGAAGGAGTAAAGACACAAATTGATAAACTGTGCAAATTCTAAAATTTATTCTCAGACACATCAGATTATAAATATATTTACAAAATCTTATTCAAAACAGTTTGACTCCAGTGACATCCAGTTTACCCCAGATACTGGAATCAAATTAGATTATATTGAAAAAGAACTGTTCAAACTGGATCCAAACAAAGCACAGGAAGCAGACGGAATTAGTAACAATGACCTGAGTACACTTCAGCAAGACCTTACAGTACCATTATATCTGTTATTCATTAGGTCACATAAATATGGGGAGATTCCTCAAGATTGGAGTCATGCGCTTATTAAACCTGTTTTTAAGGGAAAGGGGAATAGGACAAACCCAGAGTGATACAGACCCTTAAGTCTACTTTCATGTTGTGGAAATATAATGGAGAAGGTAATATTGGATAAGTCATTGTCAGAACTGGATAGGTTGAGACTTGAAACCATATATCAGCATGCATATGTTGAAAACAGATCTATTACCACCTTTTAGTGATGTTTTATAACGATATAATAATGTCTATGAATGAAAATTTGTGTTGTGATGTAATTTATATAGATTTAACTTCTTGACAGGGTCATACGCATAACACTGATCAATAAATTAGTACAACTAGGTATTGATGTACTCTTGATAAGATGGATAGCCGGATGGCTTACAAATAGTACATAGCAAGTATCATACAGAAACTGGACAGGCAAAATCCTTGGTTGCAGTCAGGGTGTCCCACAGGGCTCTGTCCTGGGACCTTACTTGTTTAGATTGTATCTTTCAGACCTAACTTTTTCATCTGAGGTGCTCTACAGTCTATATGCAGATGACCTGAAATTGGGTAAACTGATTACATGTGTTGCAAATAAGGCATGGCTGCACAATAACTTGACTAAATTGACCATTTGGGCACAGGAGAATAATATGCTGGTAAATACATAGAAAACTAAGCATATGACATTTGGTAGGCATAAATTGAAAGGTGAACATTTAATACAGCACACAGTGATTGAAACTGTAGACTGATTTAAGGACATGGGTATATGGGTAGATTCAGCTATGAGTTTTTCTAATCATATCAACCAATTGGTTAATGATAGTTGTAGAACTATAGGTTGTATAACAAGATTTATAAAGTCTAGGAAATAAAAAATAATGAAGTCATTGTTTGTTAGTTACATTAGACCAAACTTGAATATGGAATAATAATATGAAAACCCTATAAGAAAACACGCATGAGTAAACTGGAAAGTACAACAGAAATATACCAAGGGTATCCATGAATGTGAAAATTTAAGTTATTATGAAAAGACTAAAATATCTGAACTTGTACAGTGTCTCTTACAGATATCTAAGAGGAGACCTTATTCAGGTATATAGGGCATTTAGAGACAACTACCTATGGGAATGTTTGGAGTTAACAAAAAGTACTAGAAAATCATTAGATAACCTATGTAGAAGATTCTATAGGAATGAGAAGTGTAATAATTGGTTCTCTGACAGAGTAGCTGATGTATGGACAGACTACCAAATTAAATTAAAGCAAGTACTAGTTTAGATAGTTTAAGAACAGTCTGGATACTTATTATGGGGGGCAAGTGTTTTGGTATCTTGACAGCCTAGAAGGGCATTAATGCCCATGCTTGAAATATTTGTATGTATGTATGGAGAGGTCACATTGCAGACCAGCTTAGTGATGAGCTGGAGGATGTGTGTGTGTGTGTGTGTGTGTGTGTGTGTGTGTGTGTGTGTGTGTGTGTGTGTGTGTGTGTGTGTGTGTGTGTGTGTGTGTGTGTGTGTGTGTCTGTGTGTGTCTGTGTGTGTGTGTGTGTGTGTGTGTGTGTGTGTGTGTGTGTGTGTGTGTGTGTGTGTGTGAGACAGAATGAATGGGAGGTTGCTTGTGCCAACATGGTGCTTGAGCCCTCATGGTAATATCACTGAGTGTGAAGCAACTGAGATAAGATTGAATACCTCCAAAAGATAAGTCAAGGTCGTTTCCCAAAATAGAGTCAACTGCTTTCTATTGGCAATGGTTGAGCAGCTGCCACAAATGCAGGTATTTAAGTATCTTGGGGTTTTGTACGTGAGTGCAAATGAAGAGGATGAGAAGATCATATGGATGGTACAGAAGCAGAAGAGCCTGGTAGTTAAATAGTAGTTGAGACTTAGGACAAAGTTTTCAGTTTACCAGTCTCTGTCCCATTCTCCACCTATGGAGATAAAGTATGGAGATTGTGAATATAAGCAGCAGAAATAAAGTTCCTTCACAAGGGCTGCAGGGATACTCTCCATGACAGAGTGAGGAGCTTGGCAGTCTTGGAGGATCTCAAAATCAGGGTCACCTTTGTCTCTGCTGCCCATTTCTATTTTACCTTTGTACTTCCTCAGCATCATAGTATTTTCTAGTGAATTATGTTACATTAACTGGCCAAAGTATTTGAGTTTTAGTTTTTGCTATCGGGCCTTCCCAGACAACAGTTTGGATTATTTCTCTAATGACTGACTGATCCAACCTTCTTGTAGTCCCTGGAATTCTCAAAATCCTCCCCTAACTACAATTCAAAAGCACCAATTTCCCCTGCAAGGTTTAAAACTGAAAGGAAAATTTCACAAAATGTTGCATATGTTATCATGCAGCTTGGACAGCCATAGTGGGTAACACATATGCAGCCGATTCCAGGAAAGGATAGCCAAAATGCTGCAATCCCCCCATTAAAGTCAAGAGACAGGTCACATTGCAGGCCAGCTGAGCATTTAACATGGAGTACATTTAATAATGCCTTGGATCTAGTGCCACCTGTGCACCAGCCATGGTACTTTACCTTGGAAGGGCAGTGATACCAACATAAACTACTGTGGTTACGAGGAGAGCAATGTACACTTTGAAGCCCACAAATTATCATGGCTATGTGAAGTGCTGGTGGCATATCCATTACTCCCTCACAGTTAAAATGTGGTTCTTTATCTTATTGTGTAGTCTACAGATTGTATTTTTGCACCCAGGAAGTAGTAAGTACTATTGAGTCTTTCAGAGAAATGTTGTGTACAGTAAGTCAGTTAGGGTAGTGATTACAATCTGCCATATTAGTGATATCAGTGCCATGGTCACATGTTTTGAGATGGTTTGTTGAATTGCTGAGCAATCACACTAAACTGTGACATCACTGACCACAGTGGAACAGAGTGAGATGATGGTCACAATAAAGAGTGGTTTCTAACCTACACAATTAGTGACTAATGTGGACAAAGATTTTGGTGATCACAGAGGAAATAAGAGGGTATATCCAAATCTAAAAGGCAGGCTTTCTAGAATTCTGAAACTTATAGTGAAATATCTACAATACATACAATAACATGAAGCTGGTATAGCTCTTCACAACATGGTACTATAGCATCCATTTAAATCAGCAGGAGGATGGTAAAAAATTCCACAGCATGTTATAGTAACTGTTTTATTATCATATACTCAGTTAGTGGGGCACACTTCATTGGACAGTTCTCTGTGTCAGTTTCCTCCAAGCGCCAGTAAATGTATTGGTCTATGTGACATCCCCCCTCTCCAGGCCAGTAATCGAGGAGCCTGAATCTTTACCACTGACACTGCAGAGGGATGTTCACTTGGAATGCAAATGGATAAACTCAGTATTTCCAGATGCAGACCTCTCTGCATCAAGCACAATTTCCATTAAGAGCACACAGGGAACACACTCAGCCTGGGGTCTGAGTTTCTCTATCTGTCTCCCTCCAGGTCCCCAGTAAAACTCCCCACTGGCACAGCTGTAGGGTTGGGTCCTCAGCCAAGTGTCCAAGTCAAGTTCTCCAGCACCCTCTCTGTGAAATCAGTGCTTCATGTCCCTGCTCCAAGTAGCTGATACACTGACTCTTTGAGATTTAATTTTCACACACACACACACACACACACACACACACACACACACACACACACACACACACACACACATATACAGACACACACACACACACACACACACACACACACACACACACACACACACACATACACACACACACACACACACACACACACACACACACACACACACACACACACACCTGGGAAAGGCTGGCACAGATTACCCGCTCTTCAGTTTTGCCAACACTATAAGGTAGATTAACTGCCACCAGTCAGTTACTATAAGGTTCTTAAAAGAGTATCCAATCATACTGAGTGAAATTAATATTAATACAAATGGTAAAGCTGACCAGTCAGGCTTTCAGGAGTGGTTCCAGTTATCACCGAATAAATATATGCAAATACTCTCAAAGCTTAAATATTTTCTAAAAGGACCAACCACAATGAACATTTTCAATATAGCTAATAATAAATAATAAAAGAACATGAAAATGCGAAATATCTATTTACAGTAAACACCAGAGTTTCAACCACAGGAAGTATTATTTTATTTATTTTTTTTTATTTTACATTTGTTAACCGGGATAGTCCGACTAGATATATGTCCATTTTCAGTGGAGGCCCAGGGAGAAAAGCTCCAGATAACACAGATAAAACATAACAGATATGAGTCAAACATATTTACAAAGCCCTCTAGTAGGTACTCACAATATACACAGTGTGTAATAGTATACAAAAACAACAGGTTGCAGCAAGCTATTATGAGCAAGAGATGTGTACAATATTAATTTAAATAAGGTATTTAATGACATCACATCTGATCATCTGACTGTGTTTCCCACATTATCACCAACACTTGAAGCTGCCAGGATTTTAGCACCTATGTGTTACCATACACATAGATAGAGCTTTGCTCAGATCTGCTGCAGTTCCTAGAAGTCATAAAACAATTGCAAACCTCTACTCCTACAGAGTTACTAAGCCAGGCTTCTTACAGATACAATCTTCATTGCCTAATTTAATTTCAACTATTTTTCAGTTTGCTGTGATTAACCTCTTCTCTTCCAGTATCCACTGTTAAATGTATACATTTAAGTCAGTTACAATAATACATGTACATTTCTTTTCTTTCCAGCAGGGGACACATTTGATACATTTTTTTAACACAAGCAACTTTACAAATACATTTTCAACAAAAGCATCTGTACAAATCAGTTTGATATTCAGATAACATATAATTGTTTACTAAATTCCAGCTAGCTATGCTGGCATATGTTATACATCCACTGCCCCACTTCTCCTGGCATACCTTGCAGTACATCCTATTGTCACAGTAATATCATATTTCAAGGCTATTGAGTCTTATGACCATTCATGCCCTACCAGTACCCTCCCTCAGACTGCATCTCCTTTCTCCAGGAGGACAATACCAGTCAATTTTGGAGTAAATTTGTGAAAACATCCAATTGAGTAGTTCATGTTTAACTGAAGAAAGTTGGGAAGTTAATTTCAGAGGTTTTGAGTTATAAATCTGTCCCACCACAAGGATTTCTTTATCTACTAGCAAAGATTATGTTCCCCGGTTCTAGTATTGATGGAGATATTGGACTTGCAGAGAAACAGGATGTCCAGGACAATTAGGCATCTGATCTTGCAGTAAGCAAGACAGAGATCTCTTCTCAAAAGACTGTGATATACTGAATAAAGGGATACAGCTTTCACCATCTGTTGATAGCTTAGGAACTTTAAGCAAGTGATACTGTTTGTTAGGAACCTTTTGGGTCTTTTTAATTGTTTGATATGTTTAGTGAGGTACATCCCAAAAGGGGTGCTGTACTCGATAATTGGTTTAAGCAGTGATGAGAATAAGGAACTGATTTCCTCTTTAGATGTCGATTGTACCCTTTGGCAACCAGCAGAGCTAAATAAAAGGATTTCTTTTCTGACAAACATTGGCACATGATAGTCAAAAAATAGGGACCAATCAACCCAAGTACCAAGGTCCCTGACTACATTTCATTTTTAGTGGTGTGATGTCTATACAGAATGATGAAGAGAGGGGTTGTCTACCAAAAGTAATGATGCTACACTTTTTTAACATTTAGTTTAGGCCTCTTTTTAGTACATCATGAATTTATTGGGGAGCTTTCGCTCTGAAGGGTTTGGGTGTCATAGGTCACCTCTGCTTGGAGAGCTGACACAAAAGCCAAAAGGTAGAGTTTCCAGCTCTGAGCCACAAAGGGCATCATACTTTCTGATGAGGTATATGCGACTTGCACTGTTCAGATTCTGTCATTCAGCTTGTTTGCTATCTCTTTTACCAAATATTGGCTGATATTTTTAAGCATTTAGTTTTTGTATGATACCAGCATGGTGAATTGTGTCAAAGACCTTGGCAGGACAAGATACACCACATGCACTTTATGACCACCATTTATAGGCTAGTTAAGCTTAGAGGTTACCAGATTAGACAAGCTCTACCCTTCACAAAGCTAAACTGTTGGGGTTCAAGTGTAACTAAATTCTTAATATCACATTTTATGATGACAGTTATAATACATTCCATGGCTTTGCAGAAGTAGCCTGTTAGGTTTACAGGCCTGTAATTACCTGGGTCAGTTGTAAGGCCAACCTCATGGAGAGGCATCACCACTGCAGTTCTCCTGTCATCAGAGACAAACACGAGTAGACAAACTTAGGTTAAGCAGCTTGAGGAGAGTGCCTGCAAGAGAATGTTTAACACTATTAATTAAGAAACCAGATATATAATCAGGCCCCATGCAGGAAGCATTTCTGGTCTTGGTTAGCACTTTAGGTAAATGATTTTTAGACATGATTAGGGGGAGTAAGGGATTCAAATATTCTATGAGTTTAAAAGGCAGTCTCAAAGGTGAAGTCAACACTAAATCTGTTCACAAAGATACTGGCAATGTCTATTGGGACTTAATAGGAGGCATTATAATGAATAAGTTCTGAACAATGTAGCATGCTTTCTTTAGTTTTCTAACATAACTAAGAAAAGGATTAATAGTCATATATGGCTTGTATTATTTACATCTAAGTTCATGTGCTCCTTTAGAGGACCTGATGGTATTTTTTGTAATACATTTGATATTATTCTTGAGAAGATGGTTGCAGATGTGTTTCCTTCTTTTGTATAGTTTATTTCTGGTTAAATATATTTATTTATTTTCATAAATGATATACAAAGTGCACTAGTACAGATGCACACTTGATGATGTGCACACTGTACTCAGTCTTTATGAACTATTCACCATAGCCAAGCATGCCTTCAGTTAAAGCAGTGTTGTGTGCAGTGCTTTCTCTCAGTGCTCCACTGATTTGCAGTGATTTGCAGGTTACTGTAGGCATTAGGCACAAATGTTGTTTAGTAGACTGCAGGCCTGACAGTGTAGCCCGATACAATGCTACTTCTTTAATGCAGCTCAGAGGGTGACTATGAACCTAGCCGCCAGATGGGCGAAAGATTAAAATATTTAATGTAAATATAATGATATTCATTTGGCATTAAGTCATTCAAATATGCCAATGTACAATCACTATCGGCATAATACGTTTTTCAACTTAAATGGGAGCATTCTATTTTATACTTCGATGTGCTGCAAAAGTTGAGAAGACAAGCTGAAAATTCTAATTCCTATGTCTGTTTCTGCAGTATGCCTGGATGACAACCATTTATTCTTGCTAATGAATGTCAGTTTCAAACCTGATGCCAGCTAGCAGTGTGCCAAATGAAAAAAGGCAGACCATCAGTGTCAGAAAGAATAAGAAGGTAGACAGTTAAGGTCAGACTGCTGAGTTACTCCTAATGCAACGAATAGCCAACAAGTCATTAACTTTGATGGGCAATGTGTGCATTCTAATGAACAATATGGTGATAGCAAGAGTGTGCTGTGATGATTCCTTAATCACTGCAGCTCATATAATTCTGTCTGCTACTGTTTAAAGGTGAAATGAAAAATGTAAAGCCACTTCATCTGCAAAAGAGGAAATTGTGTAAAGCAGATGCTTCCTTTTTGTCCTTGTGGAGAGTGTCTAATGTTCATTAAATGCTTGCATTATTTCTGTTGGCACATTTATATGTTCATACGAAACAGAAAAATGGTTCTTGCAATATCACTGAAATGCTTCTATCTAAAGCTTGGCAGAGGACTTGATATCTTTCTATGCAAAGTACCTTGTAAAAATTGCTAAACAACCACAAAATTCAAATGATAACTATGTACACAGAACCAGCATCGTGAAGTATACAGGAGCAATGCCTCTACACCATTACAAAAGCAATAATTGCAGATTTAACTACTTTTTTATTATTTTCTTGCTGGAGTTTATTATTTTTGGAAAAACTACCACTTCAGCACTACTACTGCTTTACTTCTCTCTCATTCCACACCCCCCCCCCCAATAGCTCCTACCATCTCACTTGTCTCTTTCTACAGTTCTACTACTCTCCCTTGCTCTTCATGGGTGTTTTTCCCTATACCTCCCCATCTGTTATCATCCACAGTTACACATTGTAATTTTCTCATCAGTCATTTCTCTCTCTCTCTCTCTACCACTCCTTTGATCCCCTTCCTTCCCTAGACAATATTTTTTGTTTTTCATCTTTTTCTTAGCCTTCACATGCCCATTCCCTGTACTCTCTCCACTAGCTATGGCTAATCCTATCTACACATCTAAGCTGCTGCAAAAGCTCAGCTCACTCTGTCCCTGGACCTTGACCTTAACACATTTCTGTGTTTGCTGAATCGTATTGTAGAACATGGAACATGGTGATTAAGTTCCAATATCCCAAAAAAGACAAGTCAGTTAAATGCCTGTATAGCCTGAGCTCAGATCTTAACAAATGTTAAGCACCCCCTGCTTCACTTGTTAAGATCGAGCTTCATTCTAGGCAGCTAAATCTACTAATACTGACAAGGAAATGACAGCAGCAGAATAAAAAACAGATTTGTTTCTGCTTGCTGTCTCTGCTGGTAGTATGTCACTGACTTTGATAAAGTAGATAAAGCTCCATGCACTACAAAGAATTATGATTGTGTCTCTGGTCATAACCGTTTATTATGGGATCTTGACATGGATGCCAAGATTCACCTCTCGAGCTTTGCTCTTGCGTTGAATTTCTTGGCATCTATGTCTGGAACACATAATAAGCTGGTCATAAGGGTCTATATTAGAACACCGAACATTCAAAATGTTAAGTGTTCTAATATCGAACCCTACCAATTGAAAATACCAAACATCGAATGTTCAGAACAGCAAATTTTTTCCTAGGGAAAAAATTTGCTGTTCCAAAACACATACACACAACACAAGCACACCAAACAAACAACAATCCACACACACACACACACACACACACACACACACACACACACACACACACACACCTAAAATCTTACACCTAACCATACACTAAACTATACACACACCACTAACTATCCACTTACCTTAACCCAAACCCTAAGGTTCGTCACTATCGCATACTCACCTCACCTGCACCCTAACCCTAACTCACCTAACCCGCCCTAACCCTCATTTCCACACAATCGCACACATACATAACCCGCGCCCTAACCCTAACTCACCTAACCCACCCTAACCCTCATATCCACACAATCGCACACATACCTAACCCACACTCAATCGCACACTTACCTGAACCCGACCAGTAACTTTCCACAGAGCACTGAAAATACCAAAGCAACAGAAACGGACAACCAAACTTTTTCTCTAGGAAAGAATTCGGTTTTCTGCTTCTTCGATATTTTCAGCGTTCGCTGAAAATGGGTCGATATTAGAACACTCGACATTTTAAATATTCTGTGTTCTAATATAGGCCTGGTCATAATACGTGACCTACTCTATCTCTCTTCTAATTATTCTCACTCTTCATATACTGCCTCTCTCTAGATCTACCATTTGACATGAATTTACTAAAAATATGTAATTTGTTTCCACTACAACTATTCTACCACCAAATTAACCAAATGTTACTTTGATGTACTTTTGTAGGGAAGCCTGAACTGTAAGTTCTCATTATCTCATCTTATTATGTCTTAAAATAATGTACCTAAGTATGTATACATGTATGTGTCTTAATGTGTTGTTAATTTCAATGTGATAACACTGTGGGGCTTTAATCCAATTTTCACTTAGAAACTTAAAACGGATGAGACAACTTAACCAAAATCTTACTTTCATGAACACTCGGATCTCCGGGAAAGGAACTACTTGGCCACCACGACAAAATAAACACACCAAAGCAAATCAAACCCACAGAAACCTGATGGTTGCTGCAGCAGGTGGACAAAGCAAAGTTGTGTGAAAGTTACCTCTCAACTGTACACATTTTCACAGAATATCCAGATTTTTGCCTCATGTTTTTCCTCTGTTTCTCATAAAATTGTCATTTTCTGTCAAATCACTGGCAAATCATTTAGGGTTGAAGACAGAAAATGACAGACATTTGAGTTTCAGACTTCATACCCTTCAGAAAACTCATGATAATGCAAAACCTGTTATTTTATCAACTTTCTAAGTTTGTCAGACCAGTATTTAAAGAGTGTCGTTACTTTTGGGTCTTTGTCCCCCCATTATTTATGGTTTGGTCCAGATTTCTTGGTCTAAGATGTTGAGAGATATGGATGGGTGACCCTGCCATCGGGCTTATGAAAGCACACATGCACTTGTTCAGTCCCACTTTTGTTATATGATTGCATAACATGTGTGTCTATGAGGAGAGCACCAAAGTCTGACATGACTAAACATTCATCATTATATTTGCAATTTGCTGGTCCCTGAGACCCTTGCCACTTAGCTTGTCCTATCCAGAGGTATTAAATACTGACTAACTTATGCTAGAACCTAAACACCTAAGGTTAATAAGTAGTGGTACCAGTAATACAATATTTAAAAAGGCACACATACATATATAAACAATCACACACACAAAAAGTGAATTATAGCTTAATGTATTAAGATGATATCATTTATAAATTAATTCTGCATATTTCTGCATACTGATTGGCTAGGACTCGTGACATTATTAGCCTTATTATGTGATAGTAAGGGATAGTAAGGGTGGTGCAAACAGGGCACTGCCATGTGTGACAGCTTGTAGGGGGCACTGAAACTTAAAAAAGATTGATAGATTACACGTTGTTTTTATGTGATTGCAAACCTAATCATTTGCTAGACAGCCTATAAACTAACAGCTTGACTTCTGTTATTGATTAAAGGTATATAACCAGCTTTAAAGCTATGTGACTGACAGATAGCAAGCAGTCAAATAGGAATAAAATCTGTCGTCCTTCCTACTTGTCACTATCAGAGTCTCACAAAGATCAGTTTTAGGCCCCGTGTTATTCGGCATTTTTATAAATATACTACATACTCCCACCCACCTCACTAGCATAGCTCAATATGCTGGTAAGTCACCCCTTATATGTGCAACTGCATCCCTACCAATATTTCAAGATACCACCAAAGATTATTTAAATGCTATTTAATCTTGGCAAAAATATGCAAATCTACTTTAAATCTTAAAAAAACAATAAAGCAAAGCAGATCCACAACCTGGAAACTGGCTCAGGAAGCCCAGAATAAAAAGTTGATGAAATGCTGATGTTCCTTCTTCCGCTGAAGCAGAAAATGAAAGGCTGCAACTTACATAACACTTTCTTGCTTTAATAACAAACAACAAGCTCCTCAAGCGCTTTCGCTCAGCCTGGTGCTGAGCTTTTTCAAGATACAATAAAATCAAGCTGGTTGCTCTTTATATACATAGTCAAAACTTAACCAATAATTCAATTAATAGAAGAGAAGGTCTAATTAACCCTTCAAATTACTTGCTGGTACAAAATGTGCTTGTAGGCAAACCATTACTAAGCACAACTCACTGCAATGTCCAACAAAGTATCTGCATAAACTCAATAATCAATTGTTGGTGTGCACGCAGATGACCATAAAAATATACAATGTTAAAAATATGCAATATTATAACTATGCAATGTTAAAACAATGTTCAAAAGCCAATACTATACACATGCTAGTATGCTAAAAATATTAAAATGTGCTGTTTATTCAGCAAAATTTTATTTCTGTATGTAAACTCTGAAAACACTGGAAAAACGAAAATTCATAATTTAGCCTTCCTTAACCTCAGGACGCTGCTGATGCTACAAGCGTCATTGAGCCCTGGTCGACTTCCCGCATCTAGTCTCAGCTGCCATAATAACTCTTTATATTCTAAAAGAGACCCCCAGTCCCCCCCCCCCCTTTCATCCAACCTAAGCTGTTCTAAAATGATGAATTTAATTTCCATATTGGGACAAAAAAGGGAATGTCTGTAAAAAGCATTAGTTTCCTTTTTCTTAATTATATCATATTGATGCTCATAAATACGTCTTCTGAGGGTTCTTTCAGTCTTTCCTATGTAGAAACTTTTACATCTAGTACATAAACCTAAATAAACAATAAATTTAGCATTGCAATTATAATGGCCCCTTGGTTGATATAAGAATTTTCTTGATGGTAAATATAACCTGTGTCCATTGAATATAGCTGGGCATTGCTTGCACATTCCACACTTGTATGTGCCTTCTTTTTTGTTATCACTACTTGCCATTGGTTTATTCTGATTAATCTCTAGCATTTATTTTAAATTGGTACCCCTACGTCTAATAAATCTAGGAAACTCTGGAATCATATTACCCAACCTATCGTCCAGTCTTAGGATCGGCCAGTATTTCTTTACACTGTTTTCCACAACATCATAGTCAATATTAAAAGTGTGGATGTATCCTTTTTGTTCCTTATTCTGCAGGCTACTGCTCACTTGGCATATTGATGTACCCGTAGTGTCTAGGAGAGGTGGATATTTTGTTTCCCTGCACCTAATAATTTCTGTCGCTAGCTCTTCAACAAGAAGGCTTGGATACCCTCTTTCAAGGAATCTTTCTTTTAGGAACCTAATTTCCTCCATAAACACCTGCTTTGTGTTACACATTCTGGAGGCGTGGATGAATTGCCCCTTGACTATGCCTCTTTTTTGATATTCAGGGTGGTTACTTTTAAAATGCAAAAAAGCATTTGAATAGGTGGGCTTCTTATACACACTTGATATAAACCTATTGTTAACTTTGTCTTTAACCAAGTGCACGTCCAAGTAATTCAAGCTATCAAAACTCAATGAGTGCGTAAAGGTTAGAAAAGAAGTAGTGCTGTTGATATAATGAAAAAATTCCTCCATATTTGCCCTAGTACCACTCCATACAAGACAAATGTAGTCAAGAAATCTGACATAATGCTTGATGTACTGTGCCCACTCTGTGCCAAAAATATATGTGTTTTCCCATTTATGCAACACTATGTTTGCATAAACTGTAGCACAGGCTGCCCCCATTGCAACACCTGATTTTTGCCTATAGAAATGACTGTTGAAACAAATGAAATTATTTTCCAGGATTAGTTCCATTAACTCAACCAACAAATTTGTGGTGTTAGAAGTAAGTTTCGCCTCTTTAACTAAAACATCACTAAACCATTTCAGTCCTGTGGAATGAGGTATACTGGGGAACAGTTGAACAATGTCTATAGTTACCAACAATAAATCTGGATGGTATGCTAGAGATTGCAACCCCCTAAGAAAATCCCAAGAATCCCTGCAGATGTACTTTAAAGAAGCAGCAAATTGCTTCAAAGTGTGGTCTATAAATTTCCCAATCGGTTCGTTATACCTCCTTGCCCAGATACTATAGGTCTGAAGTGTAGGGGGTCAAGACCTTTGTGTGTTTTCGGGATGCCAAATATTACAGGAATTCTTGGCTAGGCAACAATTAAAAAATTATACAATTTTTCATTAAAAACCCCTTGCAAAAGATGGTCATATAAAATGAAAGAAATTCTTGAGTATGCCATATGTAACTCATTCCTGGACACCTGTTCATACTGCTCCGGGTCCTGCAACATCCATTCAATGTACTGAATATAGTCTGAATTGTACATCAGAACTAACCCCCCCCCCCTTATCTGTTTTCATAGCCCTACAGCTATTACTTTTGAGATCCTTGATTAAATTCATCTCATTCCTACTAATATTAAAAGGGTCATTTCTTTGCTTATTATTATTAATCATCCTGATGTCTTTTTCCATCATTTCTTCAAATATTTTGACTGTTGGATCCATAGGTGGGTTAAATGTGCCCCTATGTGAAAGCTCCATACTTACAGGAAGTTCCCCTTTAAAATAAAGCATTAGGTTCAGTTGCCTACTAAACATTTTTAAATCTATCAACTCCTGTTCCATCCTGTTAGAAAATGCTGGCACAAAATGCAGTCCCTTGGTAAATAAATCAAAATGTTCTGTTCCTAAACTAATACTGGTATAATTGTAAATCGAAAAATTATTTTCTGTTACCACTGTAACCTTATTTGAAACATGCATGCTGGCCACAGCATTGGTTGTGTGTGGATAGCTCAAAATGGCCTGCATGTCCTGGTCTACTTGTTCCCCCACCCCTGAAAAAAAATCTGTCCCCCCCCCCCCCCCGTTTGGAGGAAAGTGAAAATCCTGGTGTAAGGAACCTCTATCCTTCTCTGCAAACCTTTGGTTGTATCTTGGTGTCTCATACGGCATTTCTGTTCTGTAACCTCTATTAAAATTTCCCTGTGCACCACTATTAATGTTGTTATGCTGCTTAGCTTTAAATGGCAGTGGGTAGGCCACCCCTTCATTGTATTCCTTTAAATCCCTCTCTAATTTGTGTATTTTACGATTAAGAATTCTCAAACAGTGTTGGTCAACTTCCTTAAAAATATTATCATAACTTCATTTAACAGAAACAAATCTTTCATTGTTAATTAAACTGTTGTTCAAAGCCTTTAAATCATTTAATAAGACTTCTGCTTTTGTTTCATATTCTTCCACCATAACCTCTAACATTTCTATACCAGCACGATTAAATACACCACACAATTTCTTGTAGTAATTAGAGTCCTTTTGCACATTGTTGGGAAATTTGAAGCACCTCAGTCCCTTTGGTATTCTTCCCACATTGACACACTCCTTAAGATAGTCAATTTCCAATTGGTTTGCTTTAAAAGAATAAAGCTTGTCACGAAGAATGCTAAAATCTTTTTCAATGCCAGCATTAATGTTAGAGTTACTGTTCAAATTAGTATTGAAATTGACAGTACCTTCACAAAACCAAAATTGCTGACCAGCCCACGCTCCAAAATCAAAACGCTTCTCCTGCATTTCAGATTCATTAGGCAGGACATTGTTGCCCTTACTGCTATCGTTACTGTTTCGTTTTGAACCTGCCTGCTGGTTACAGGTTCCCAGACAAGCACCACTGTCAGTTTGTTCATTGCATTCATTGTGAGTGGAAGTGCACCTTCTCTTTCACTCTAAACCCTGCTGCTGGTTACCTGGAAAAACTGTGGGTCGCTCAACACCACTGTTGTTGAGCATACTCGTCAGCTGGGTTTATTAGACGTAGGGGTACCAATTTAAAAGAAATGCTAGAGATGAATCAGAATAAACCAATGGCAAGTAGTGATAACAAAAAAGAAGGCACATACAAGTGTGGAATGTGCAAGCAATGCCCAGCTATATTCAATGGACACAGGTTATATTTACCATCAAGAAAATTCTTATATCAACCAAGGGGCCATTATAATTGCAATGCTAAATTTATTGTTTATTTAGGTTTATGTACTAGATGTAAAAGTTTCTACATAGGAAAGACTGAAAGAACCCTCAGAAGACATATTTATGAGCATCAATATGATATAATTAAGAAAAAGGAAATATATGCTTTTTACAGACATTCCCTTTTTTGTCCCAATATGGAAATTAAATTCATCATTTTAGAACAGCTTAGGTTGGATGAAAGGGGGGGGGACTGGGGGTCTCTTTTAGAATATAAAGAGTTATTATGGCAGCTGAGACTAGATGCGGGAAGGCGACCAGGGCTCAATGACGCTTGTAGCATCAGCAGCGTCCTGAGGTTAAGGAAGGCTAAATTATGAATTTTCGTTTTTCCAGAGTTTTCAGAGTTTACATACAGAAATAAAATTTTGCTGAATAAACAGCACATTTTAATATTTTTAGCATACTAGCATGTGTATAGTATTGGCTTTTGAACATTGTTTTAACATTGCATAGTTATATATATTGCATTGTATATTTTTATGGTCATCTGCATGCACACCAACAATTGATTATTGAGTTTATGCAGATACTTTGTTGGACATTGCAGTGAGTTGTGCTTAGTAATGGTTTGTCTACAAGCACATTTTGTACCAGCAAGTAATTTGAAGGGTTAATTAGACCTTCTCTTCTATTAATTGAATTATTGGTTAAGTTTTGACTATGTATATAAAGAGCAACCAGCTTGATTTTATTGTATCTTGAAAAAGCTCAGCACCAGGCTGAGCGAAAGCGCTTGAGGAGATTGTTGTTTGTTATTAAAGCAAGAAAGTTTTATGTAAGTTGCAGTCTTTCATTTTCTGCTTCAGCGGAAGAAGGAACATCAGCATTTCATCAACTTTTTATTCTGGGCTTCCTGAGCCAGTTTCCAGGTTGTGGATCTGCTTTGCTTTATTGGTGCTTTTCACTTGTTCTTAAAAAAAAATGTCATTTACTCCTAAAAAAGTACCAAAAAGAAACATACTTTTTCTAATTACAATTGAAACCATAACCTAAACAAAACGCCTGGGTGTCCTAATTGAAAATAACCTCAGATTTTACCATGATATACTGCAAGCCACTAAAAAATACCACAAACCTGGCTCCTCAACAGAACCAGACACTACCTGACAGACAATGCAAGACAAACACTAGCATCTACTTGCATTCTTCCTTCCTTGATATATGCTTCACCTATTCTTACAAGCCTTGATTCTACACTTAAAGCTATACTCTTTATCTGTTACAATAATGTAGTTGAATTTGTGGCCAGCCTTAAGTAGAGGACTCATGATTGCAGTACCCTGAAACAACTAAAAGGATTTGAGCTATACTATTTAACATACTCACATAATCTTATAAATGCTCCAGAAAAATGTCCAGTGTCATCAAAATATGCCTACAATACTACTCTCCAGATAAAGACCTTCACTCAACTAATGACATTTTACTAATCACAACAAAATACAATAACTCAGCAGGTGAGTCACTGTACTGGCTTTACAAAACTCTGGAACATCATCCCAGCATATCTACAACAGACCATGAAACATTCTGCCTTCAGGCCCTTATTAAAATAGCACCTAAACCACATGTGGCCAGGCTCACGCTCCTCACCTGGGTAACTCCATTTTCCAGCCACGGTGATGCAGCGGTTAGCATTGCCACCTCTCAGCAAGAGGTTCTTCGGTTCGATTATCGGCTGGGGTGCCTTCTGTGTGACGTCTGCATGTCCTCCCTACAGTCATGTGGGTTTCCTCCCATATCCCAAAGACATGGTGTAGGTGGATTAGACACTGTAAATTGGCCCTAGGTGTGAGTGTGTGCATGTGTGTATCTTCTGTGGAAGGTTGGGTGCTGGGCTGGCAACTCAATGCCATAAAACTCCACTGACAATCATTCTGCAGACTGTTGTTCCACTGTGCCAACTCCTAATGTGAAAAGCCGAAAGAAGAAGCTCACATCCTCTATCCCTATATAACCTCTATACACCTTTAAGCAGCAAACCTCTCTATCACTCCTCCTCAATTACCTTTCTATTTTAATCACCACTTCAAATTTCATTTTCTTTCTGACCTTCCCACTTTATCCATCTCCTTTGTAAACTTTACACCACTCTTTCATCAGTATTTGACCTAGGTATTCTTGCCCCCACTAACCTTGACTCAACTATACAATGCCCGTCTCCCTCTAAGCCTTAGCTATTATCTACCAACCTACTAATGTTTCACTCTTTACTTTCAGTTTTATTTATTCCAAATATCTATACTGTAACCTCTTTACCCATGTCTTACAAGTCATATCTAGTGTCTGCGTGTCACATATACTGCACATGAACTGTTCGCATACTAAATGTTTTATAATTGGAAGTTAACATTATGCATGATGTCACCAGAGAAAAAAATAACTGTTTGATCTTTGTACAGTGTCACTACATAAACTATGTGATGCATTATTGTAAAAAATGTTGTCATGAGTATCTTAAATGTATCTGATGGAGATTTTCTCCCTGGGGTCTCACTGAAAATGAGCTTTCTCAGTCAGACTTTCCTGATTAACAAAGACAAACAAACTAATTAAAAATAAAATGTTTAACAGTTTAATCTAAAAACTATGAAATTAAGGGTTGCTGCAATTATAATCACTTTATAGCAGATTATAAACAATCAAACTTTTTTTAAAAGTTCAGGGAGTGTCACATGGGTGTGTTGCCCAGCTGTCAAATTCACTTGTTACAGCTCTGCTTATGAACATAATGAAATAATCAGCATCTCTTCAATCAGGCAGAAAGGATTAACATTAAAAAATCAAAATATCCATAGCACTGCCTAACTTTATAAACATCCTGACTAAAGGAAGAAAAATACATTGCTTCTTCACTGGAATATGTGAAAGACAATGCTTCCTCTTAAAAGATGAAAATAGCTACCAATGTAACTGAGCTTTATTCTCCTTTAGAATCTGAGCACCCCATTGGCCATACAATTTTTCAAAGTGGTATACAAGGAGAACCTGCAATAAAGCCTGGTTGCCTGCGTACAGCAGTAAATCAGTATGCAGTTCGTAAGAGCTGTCTGAATGATCACACTTGAGGAAGACGTTTGGGATGAATGCCTACATCTTAAGTAAGTTTTTTCTACTAGAGGGTACCCTGGCTATTTTATAGATAACCTGATGAAACAACAACAAAGGTTATAGGAATGCCTTCATTACCATGTATAAGACTAACAATAAATATATAAGATGGATTCTTGAAAAGAGTTGGTCCATATTGAAGGAAGCTAGACAGACTATATCTAAGATTAGTGAGAAACCCATTGTGGTTCACAAAACAGATAAAACTTAAATATTCTGGATGATTTTTCAAAGGCGATTAATAACATTAAAAAGGCATATATGGGGAAATGTGGAAGATCTTCATATTGAAAACATATATTTGAGGTTTAACAGTTTTCTATTAATTCATATATATTCAAAGTAGCAAGAAACTTTAATTATAATACCACAGTTGTGGTTTATGTTCCTCTCTGCCAAAAGTGTCCGGGATTCTACATAGGCAAAACTAAAATAAAATTGAAGGAAAGGATATATGAATAACTATATGACATCAATAAAAATAAAGAAACTACTGCACTTTCAAAACATAAGCAACAATTCACTGGACACCAATTTAAGTTCAGTATACTTGAAAAACTGATGCCAGAGGTGTGTGTGTGTGGGGGGGGGGGGGGGGCTTGGTCCCTATTACCTGAAAAGCAAGAGCTATACTGGCACCTCTGTTTTAATGCTGGAAGTTTACCAGGTTTAAATGACCAAACCTCAATTGCCTGCTTACTAAAACTAAAAACATTATGTAGCTAACAAAGTTTTTTCACATTTATGTATATACATATAAATATTTCTTCATATTTTGTATTAATATTGTTTATGTTTTTGCATGGGATTACTATATATGTGTGCATATAGGTTTATAATGCTGTTACAGTATGCTTTTAGAAAATGCATTTGTTATAAGGCTGTGTTTTAAAGAACTTGTCCCTTAAATTTAAGCTTTAGGAAGGGCTCAGCTGTTAATGTGACTGTTTACTATGTGACTAAACTTTGTATATAAGGCTTTAGCTAAGAAAAACTATTTTATCTGATGAAGTTTTAAAATGTTACAATGAACACGCTAATACAATTTCTTTTGGAATAAAGCTGTTTTATCCTGCCTCCTTGTGTTGGTTTACAAAAGAGCTGTGTTTGGATCCATTCTGCTGCCTTTGTGCTAGTTTTGTAGCCAGTATGCCATAAGGACATCAGTTCTTCAAGCCACACTTTCATAACCCCTCGCTAACTGTGGCTTTCAAAAGTAAAGGAGGAGAGCAACAAGTACAACCTGAACCCAGGTAAAAAAACATTAAAGCCATATTACAACAGTAATCCTTGAAATACTTCATTTCCTTGAATGAAACAAAAGTCCCAGATGACTACAAAGCAAACAGAACAAGTAAGACGGCATGTCAAGTAAATGCTATTGTTACCTAATGTATGCGATCAATCTAAAACTCTCAAATTTAAGTGCAGTAAGGAAATAATTTACAAGGGAGCATTTTTGGTAAGCCTGGCTATGCTACTTGATTATATATGTGTATATGTGCTTGTAGTAAATTACTAGGTCTGCAGTGCATGACACCATTAAATAGCCTACACCAAATTCTCAATTGTCTCAAAGCACTGTCCAGTTATAAGGTTAAGAGACTTGCTCAAGGTCGTTTAGCAGGCAAATGAAAGCTGGGAGAAACCCTTCTTAATCCTCTGGGCTAATTGTCAGACTTTGTATGTACATCTATGTGTCTGTCATGTCTTTGTGTGTGCGTGTGTGTGTGTGTGTGTGTGTGTGTGTGTGTGTGTGTGTGTGTGTGTGTGTGTGTGTGTGTGTGTGTGTGTGTGTGTGAGAGAGACTGTTTGTGTCTGTGCCCAGAGTCAATTTTATGACTTATCCATTCAGTTGTTATATTAATGCATTATATTTTGGATGTAAACTACTTCCTTCAACAGTAGTTACATATCCTACAGGAACATTCAAACATTAGCTGTAAGAACTATTTTGCATCAAAAGTTTACTTAAAAAAATAACATATACTAATACAAACAGCAAATGCAAAACAGCATAACAGATAGACATTTTGTAAGTAGAATAATCCACTACTACTAATTCCAGAGTGGACACTACAGGGAATCAGTGGACCTTTCAGGGGATCATAGGTTCATAGGTTCTAAGGAGATTACTAGACTTACAGCCCTAGGGCCTTTACAAGCTTAGCCGTGTAATACCCATGTTCTCTAACTGACCATTGTTAGATGGTTTGATTGTTTGCCGAGCAAATTTCTGATCAGCACCAGCTGCCCCTGTTCATTAGGGACATATGTGCCACCCCAGGGGGTGAATTTACGGTCTCCGATCCAGTTGTCCAGGTTGCGCTTAAATAGGATCACTGAGGAACTCTGCTTAACATGAACTGGGAGTTTGTTGCAGAGTAGTGGCAGTGTCTGGGAGACATATCCATCTCTCCAGCATGTTTTATTTAAGTCACAGGCTAGGTTGAGATCTCTGGAGTGAGTGACTCTTGCCCTATTTGATTTGCAGACTTGCAGCTTTTCCATTAGGGCAGAGTCAGAGACTGGTCTGTAGCCCAGGCACAGGTTGCAACTCAGCAGCCTGTAGGACACAGAGTACAGTGACAGGGCTTTCAGTCTTTCCATGTAGGTCATGTTTTGGAGTCCCTGAAATATCTTGGTCAGGAACCTCTGTGGTCTCTACAACTCCTGCAGGTGTCTGGTGAGGTACATGGAAAAGGAAACTTTGTACTCTATTAGTGGTCTGATGAGGGTGGAGTACAGAAGAATTATAACATCCTTGGTCTTGGATTCAATGCCCTTACTTATGAGGTGTGCAACATAAAAGACTTTCCTTACATCTGTGAACAAATTGTGTTCCAAGTAATGTACCTCTGGGTTCAAGCTTAGGGAATACTGCCTATATTGTAATTTGCAGGGGCTACCTCTTTTCCAAAGGGGATGATGCACTTTTTTTAATTTAGCTTTAGACCATGGCATTGGCACCAGTCATTTGCCTGTGTTAACCCTTCCTCAAATATGTTAATATTTTCAGGGAACTTAGTGATTGCTCCCAGTTTGCAGTCATCTGCGAACTTGGTAAGCCACAGACCATCTACTTTCACCTGGACTCCAGGAAATAGATTCCAACCAGTAGAGGGCCCAGCACAGAACCTTATGTTACCCCACTGGTAAATGTTCTACTGGTGGAGGTGGAATCCCCAACTTTGACAGCATGGTCACTACCCATCTAGTGACATATGGGTTAATTCCCAGCTGGGAGAGTATCGTGATGATACCCAAGTAGGGGATTGTGTCAAAAGTCTTGGTTAAGTCAAGATAGGTGATATGTACTGCTTTGCCTTTGTCCAGGCCTCTGGTGACATTCTCAGAAAAGTTCACCAGGGTTAGTAAGGATGATCTACTCTTAATGAAGCCAAACTGGCTTGGGTAAAAGAGTTTGAAGGTTACTTATGTCCTTGTTGATAAGATCCATGATGATTCTTTCCATGGTCTTGCAGATATGTAAGGCTAGTTAGGGTTATGAGTCTATAGTTTCCAGGGTCGGTTGGTGGACCCCCCCCCTCCCCTCTTAGTTCAAGGGGATTACAGTGGGTGGTCTCGGCTTTGCTGGAACAAAGCCAGTGCTCAGGCTATGGTTAAGGAGAGTGACAAGTGGATCTGCTAAGTTAGGTTTTAGGTTGTTTAGTAAGTATCTTGGGATGTTATCTGGTCCCATAGAGGCCATGTTTTTGGCCTTGAAGTGTGCATATATGACCTGTTCATTGGAGATACTGAGAAGGGACAGGTGTCAGGTATTCTTTGGGGTATGGCTGATGGGGACAAGGGGTGAAGCTTGTGTGAAATCTATCAGCTAACAGGTTTGCAATTTCCTCAGGGCCAGTGTGAGTGGCACAGTCCACTATTTATTTTGGCACATAGCGGGGTCTTCCCTTTTAGATTTCAGACGTAACTAATGAATGACTTATGATTGCCTTTAACTAAGGAAGCTTATTTAGCCTGATAAATAGTTTTAGAGTACTTTACCAGATATCTGATTTGCTTATTCAAGCTATGGAGGGTTTTCTTTCTCTGCTGACTAACTTCCTTCTTGTTTTTAGATATCATTTTCTTTCTTTTGTTATATAACCTGTTTATATTTGAGGTCCACCAAGGTGACTTGTTTTTACAGGAGGAGTTGGTTTTAATCCTGTCAGGTACAGCAGAGTCAATGCAGTTGTATAAGTGGTTATATAGAGCGTTTGTGTAGTCCTCTGCATAGGAGTCATCGTTGGCTTTGTTAGCAGAGGGTTTGAAACTTTTCAAACCATTGCTTAGTAGGCTATAGTTTGTTTTGGAGAAGTTTCTCATTTTTATTGCTCCTGTGGAGGTGTCAGGTCTGAATGTTACTTCAAACAAGACAGAGTTATGGTCTGACCTTATTAGGGAGGGCAGAACACAGGGGGTAGTGCAGTGACCCCATTATTGCTGAGTACTAAGTCCAGAACATTTGAGCCCCTTGTGGGAGTGCAGACTAACTGTTCCAGAGCATTTGTATTAATAAAGTCCAGGAACCTCAGGGTGATTGAGCTTGTGCTCGTGTACATCACCCACTCGATAGAAGGATAGTTGAAATCTCCCATGACCAAGGTGTTTGGCTTTATAGTGAGTGACTCAAGCAAGTCCAGGTAGGCAGTGTGCTTTGCATGGTTCATGGTGGGGGACCTGTAGCTAACAATGATGTTGTAGGGTGTTTTACCTGCAGTTATTTGGACCAGGACTAGTTCAAGAGAGTCATACTGTTTAACCAGTCTCAAAGTATTTTTGTATTTAATGAAAATGGATACACCTCCACCTTTGTTTCTTCCATTCTCGTTTTGAGGTCTGAACATGTGGAAGGTGTTGTAGCCTTGCACAGCCAGGGTACTCTCTGCAGCCTTAAGTTAAGTCTCAGTGACTGCACAGATGTCAGCATCTTCCAAGGTGAGGATAGCTTCCAGGGAGCCCAGTTTCCTGTCTAGACTCCTATCATTAAGCAGCATAACCTTGAATTTGTCTGTAGTGTATTTTTTTACATTGGAAATCTTGTTGTTTTGGTATTGCCTAAGAAGGACACAATGGGGGAGGCAAGCATCTTTGGCAGTAGTCGCAAGCAAGCCTATAAGAGACAGATGAAGACCATCTCTGGCAAAGCAGCGTGGTCTGTCAACCATGCCTTCCCAGGTTGACAGGTACTAGATTCCCCCTGGGTTGACACCAGAAGCTAAACCAATTGTTGAAGCCAATCATTTTTTTTTTATATTGAGGCATCATCCTGGGTGAAGATAGAATGCTGCTTAGGCCTAGGGACATACCTGCCTTGGACACATAATCTGAGAGATCAGTCATGCCTCTCTATATATAGTCCAGGGAGGTACGTCTCAAGTCATTCACTCCAACATGTACTATGACAGAGTCATAACAGTATTTGTTGTTGAATGACTTGAGTGCATGCATGATTTGATGGATCCTGACACCTAAAAGGTAGCTAACCATGGCCTTTTCCTTGTCCAGCCTGATGAGGTGGATAGCTGTGTGTCTCAATATGGAATCTCCTATGACCAAGACATTTGGTTTTGAGTTGTAAGTTGTTTGCACTTGGGAGGTTTCTGGTCTTTTGCTAGGCTCTTAGTGAGTATCTCTGCGTATGTGTGTTTATGTGTTGTGACTTTATTTTGTGTGATGAGTGTGTGTGTGCTGACAGCCTTTTTGATGTCTTGTTTATTGTTACATGAGAGGACTGATTCCAGTTTCATAGTTACATCTCTCACATACTATATTTGTTTGCTGTAGGAGCAAATGGCTGTCAGTATACATGAGCAATTACTACATTGCCTCAGGATGCCTACATCAATCAGGCTGGTTGGAGAAATATTGGGAAACTGACTCCATTGTAGCAGGTGAAACTGTAAGCACTGCTCAGGGGTGGGCAAGTTAGATCAGCTTTTCCTCTAAGGTTAGCCATGGGATTTATTCTATTGAGGATTAGAGATTAAAAGGTGTGGCAGTGCTGCTCAGTGCTAAGCTGAGTTGCTTGTAGTGCAGCAGAGAAGCCTGGGAGGGATCCACTGACTGTTCTCTAGGGAAAGAGTTGTATCTAGGTGTTTGCATTTACACAGGGCACTGCTAACCCCCATTGTGTAGTGTGCAACTATGCACAAATATGAGGCTTACATACAAGCAAATTTAAACAGTTTTAACATAAATTACCAACGGGAAAGCCCCACACAGAGCTTTATTCCAGTAACCCCAACTCAGATGAGTTCTGAGATACACACTTCTACCACAAGGGTGCAGGGAGGCCCTCTTAATGTATGATGGCTGGTTTTAGTACTCAAGTGTTACCAAACAGTCTAGATTCAGCAAGTCTGAATCAAGCCTATGCTATTTAAGGCAGAGGTAGCAATGATACAAAGTGCAGAGTGAAGCAGTCAAGCAGCAAAAAACAGTAGAAATGAAACAGGGGTTCAATGCAATACAGTTCACAAAGTTCAATACAGGCTTAAATTATCCTTAAATTTAGAAGATTTCAGTGGATTTCTGTTCAGGTGCACTCCAGACCTCTAGCTAAGAATGCCCAACTCTGAGCAGCTCTGGTAAACTGAGTTGTGATGATGTGAGGTATTGCCAGGTATGCCAGGAGAAGCAGGGCAGTGGATGTGTAACATATGCCAGCATAGCTAGCTGGAGTTTTGCAAAGAATTGTATGTCATTTGCATATAAAACTGATTTGTACAGGTCCTTATGTTGAAAATGTATTTGTAAAGCTGCTTGTGTTAAAAATGTACCAATTTTGGGTCCTGCTGGATAGAAAAGAAATACACCTTTATGTCAGACTGTATTGTAACTGTTGAAATTAATATATTGTAACAAAGGATAATGGAAGAGAAGAGATTAATCAAAGTCCAGCCAACTTTGAAAAATAATATGAAATTAAATTACTTGGTTTAGGCCATAAAGATCGCATCTTATAGTTTTGACTGCAGCCAGAGAATAAATGTTTGTGAAAACCAGGACTAGAAATCCTACTATATTGTCCTTAGGGGGTGAACTAGTTGCTACCTTGGAAGAGTGGATTTTTGAAATGGTTTTATAGCTTCCAGATACTATAACACATATCAGCAAAGCTCTATCTGTGTGTACGGTAACAAATTCTAGTTCAGTTTCTAGCAAATGGGGTAGTGTGGGAACCAGAGTCAGATGACCAGACATATGTGATGTAATTTTGTAATCCAGTACTGAAATGATGTTGTAATACTAGATGAGACCCAAGTCTCAGGGCAGTATGTTTTTGATATCTGACAAAGGAGGATCACTTACCCACTTCATATTGCCTTGCTTTAGTGAGTAACCAGGGAATAGTAATTCTTTAGATCAGTCAGAAAAATATAGTGAGATTAGTTAATATATGTGTGAACCTTTCCATCTATGCTATTTTTGATATTTCCTGTGATTGAAACTCTGGTGTATATTGTAAATAGATATTAGCAATTTCATGTTATTTTATTATTTATTATTAAATATATTTAAATGATTAATTGTGGCTGCCACTAGGAAATCCCCACACTGAGCCTTATTCCAGCAATCCCCAACTCAGATGGATCCTGAGCTACACATTTTTACCACAAGGGTGCAGACAGGCCCTCTTAATGTGTGATGGCTGGTTTTAGTGCTTAAGTGATACCAAACAACCTATATTCAGCAGGTCTGAACCTCCACCTGTGACTTTAGGCCTCTCAATACTCTCAGCCAGTCCATTATTTCCCTACAACACACGTTGTCTGACATTATTACTTCTTTAAATACATTCAGGTTTCAATAGTTACTACTTGATAAACCACAGGCATTCATAACTACAAAAAAGAGAGAAAAAGTCTATGCCGAGCTACAGATACTGCTTAGCTATTTTCTACACTAAGTTCACAGTCCAGCTACTTTTTTATGTGTTGCACTCAAAATACCTATATCAAGTAAATTCCACCCATACATTTTTATAATGTGTGTATGTTTGTGTGAGAGATCATAAATGAACAGTATCAGATATATAACCAGTCCAGGGAATGGTTGTTCTCTGCCCAACAGATTAATTTCATTTACAGGTCCTCTTTAACACCATGTACATTACAATACCACATTCTATCAGGAGTTATCCAGGTAAAATGGCGTGCATATCAAAAGGGAAAACTGAACGCAATGAAGAAAGAACACAAATGTAATCCTGTCTTCACTAGTATATTATACCATACTTAAAGAAGCAGCATGTGTAATTCACAGATATTCAAAACAAGTGGTCAATCTAGCATTATCAGGCTACTGGCCAGCAAGTCTACTGACTAGTGTAACATCATGCCACTATATCAGATAGAGAAACTGTGCATTTTACAAACTTAGGTATGATTAGAAAGATACATGAATAGTCCTGGAATATAACCACTAACAGATATACCAAGTGCACTACAGAATTCAATATGTTAGACTAAAAACACATAAAAATACTACAGTGTGTGTGTGTGTGTGTGTGTGTGTGTGTGTGTGTGTGTGTGTGTGTGTGTGTGTGTGTGTGTGTGTGTGTTTGTCCATGTTTCTCTGTGTGGGGGAGTGTGTAGATATGCATCTGCACAAACAGGTAGTGCATTTGGATGACACAATGGGTTTGATACAAATGAAAAAGATTCTGTGTTGGGCTGCTTTTTTAACATTACATGATTTTGAGCAACCTGCCAAAATTATTGTCATTTTTATAGACCTGACTTTCTGAGTTAATAAGGCTCTCCTAAAAATTGAAGGAGGAGGTGTTAGAAGAAGAGAGCTGCCAGCAAGCTATAATGTCTGTTTATTGCCTAAAACATGGAAGGATCTACCACAGAGATCATGACATCTCATCTTAAAAAACATTGTACCTAACCTAAATAACTCTTATGGTTTAGTTTAAATACACCTCAGTTGCAGTTTCATTCTAAGGATATTGCAGATCAGATATTGCTGAAAATGAGCTCAATATTAACATACCCCAAATATTACCAGAAACCTCTTGCCTCATGCCTTTCTTTGTTATTAGTATTATATGCAAAGTTTTACTACTTATTCCACTACCTCAAATCATTGAATTATTTTCACACTCAGTTATTTGGCATACAGGGACGGAGCCTGTGCTATATCCAAGCACCCCACTGACTCAGAATCAGTGTAGATGTGGAAGAAGCTGATGGAAGTTCGGTAACAAAGAACTGGTCAATGTTAGCATAGCTCTCAGCTTATTTGCTGAAGAATCGGAGACAATATAAAAAATGTGGGTAGAAAGGACCAGAAACAGAGACGATTCAATTATCCATGCTCCATGTACATATTGTAGATAGCTTAGTTTGAACCTTAGTCCCTTTTACTCTCTTTATCATAGTATAAAGCAGTGTCAGTGGTACAACAGGTAGTACAGTCACTTTTGATGCAGAAGGCTGCGGGTTCTGTTCCCACACCAGGTAGATGGATTGCTGTCACTGCAGGGCAGCATAAGGGGGGATGTTGCACTCCTGAGTGTGTCATCCATTAGGATGAGCTGTTAAAGTAAGGTCACATTTGTCTACTGAAAAGAGTATGCTGTGTTTATTTACGCATCCATAGTACATACACATATATAATCATTTTAAAAATTCACCATCATTTACAATTTAAAAATGTTTTATTTTACCAGTAATTTCAATATCATTCAATTCCTTATTAAATAAAATGTATCTTAATCAGCCCTGCCATATTTAATATATGCATGCCATTATTACTTTATCTCTCTTATGCACTATTTTTTTTTTCTTTCCAAACCATAAAAAAAAATTCCATTTCTAAGATATTGAATCCATTCTCATCCTTCAGATTCTGTTAACTTTCCTTACAATATTCTAAAAAAGCCTATTCAATAAAATTTAACTCTCCACAATCTATGCATTTCTATATTCAGTAGTTTTTTACTTCATATCTGCTTTAACTGGAAACCTTTTAATCATAACCTTCCAAAGAAAAATGATGTCTTTTATCCCAAACTTTAAATCTTCTTTCCTACCTTTAAAAGACTTTTTTTTCATTTTTCTATTTAAATTTTCCCAAGGATATGCATAAAACTTTTTTGCATAATATTCTCATGCCATACTTCCTTATTTTCCTCTGTATTATTAATATATGGCTTCAGACATATTCATTTATTTCTCAATTTAAAAACTTCCCCTTTAATGCTTGTTTTTCTATTGTCTTTTAAATATTTATATTTTTCTTTTAACATTTCCCTATAATCATTTCTTTCAATCTTTCTTTCAAAATGATATATGAAAATAAAGATGCTAAAAATAGGAATCTTTAATCCTAACCCCCCCCATATGTTATTATATACAAGTCCTTTTTTTACTGGATTCAAACCTAACCCCCCAAACAAAAAATTAAAATGTACCTGACTTCCATAAACTCATTTGTTTCACATATTTCAAACTGTATACCCAAAATCTCTATATTAGTACTATTAAAATAGAAATCTACTTACTTTACTATTTTGCCAAAGCCTTTACATTTTCTCTATTAATTTTCAAACCAACTAAGTCTGATAATTTTTCAACTATTTTAATAATCTCTATCATCCAATTTATATTTTACATGATTACCACTACTTCATCTGCATATACAGTAATTAATAGTGTGCTTATTTTGTCTTTATACTAAAACCTAGCACACTCTCTATTTTATATACCTCCTCTAAACTAACATTCTATGTTAATAGCAAAAAGTAAGCTACTCAAAGAACAACCATATCTCCCTGTGTATTAATACTTTTCTACTTTTCCATTTACAGTTACTCTAGTTTTACTTTTATTGTAACCCTCTTTAAGCAATGGTAATATTTCCTTATCCAAGCCTTAACTTCTAAATATTTCCCATAACTGCACTCTGTTTAACTTATCAGAAGCTTTTTCCACAGGCATACCCACCAGTTTTTCTTATTTTTCCTCTTTTATATATTACTTCTTTTCTAAACATTAACATTTCACTAATTTCCCTTCCTGTAATTCCATATGTTCATCTACCCATTTATCCATCATTACTTCATCTAATCTTACTTGCATAATTTCATTAAAATCTTATTTTCTACATTCATCAATGTTATTGGTCTTCAATTACTGAAAAATTCATTCTATCCTTTTTTTCATATCAGTTTATTTACCCAATCAGAAATATTACATTTTTCCAAATCAAGTTTTTCCCCATTCATTTAGCACTTTTACAAAAACACTTTTTGATTTTTACTCATATCTTCATAATATTCATAATCCAGGCCATCTACACCAGAAATTTGAATTCATCTTACTTGCTATAGTTTCCATTGCATCAATACTTTTAAACCTTCATTCTCTGACTCTCATAACTTTAAACACTTCCATTCTTTCTTTAACACTGTTTTATTGTCATGATATATTTCTTCAATAAATTTAATAACCTCTTCCTCCATTCCCTTCTGTTCTACAATCACATCTTCTTTCTCATTTATATTTTTTCTATTATTATATATTGTCTTTTAGTCTTTTTTCATAAAAAGGATTTACTTCCTCATTTTACCTTGGACTAAAAATCTTTGTCTTCTTAACAAACCTTCTGACCTCTGTCTATTTTCCTGCTATAACGCCATTTCTTTTATTAAGCTATACTATTACTTTCCATTAAAATCTACATCCTTTCCTTAGTTCTAGCATTACTCCTTTTTTTATTATCATGCAACTCTTTTCTTCTATGCATTCATACTCTCTAATACATTTGCTATAATAAATAACCCACCAAACTGTCCAATTGTTATATGTAAATCTTGTTGTACAATAATACTTCCATATTTTCTTTGCATATTTTTTAGCTTCTTAATTGTTCAAGTTTTTTAATCCTATACCATTTTTTATGGGGTTTTTTTGGTTTTATTCTTCGCCAAAATTAACCCATATTGCAGCATGATCAGAAAAATGTACTTTTAACACTCTTCTTCCCATTCAAGAAATTTTTATGAAAACACTATCGGATTCATTAACAGTCATGTAGGCTTCACACTAAGACTACATGATTTAAGTGTTTTAACATGATGAGCAGCAGCATTAATCAAATATGCACACTGCACATTCTACCCACAAATTTGCAAGGATGTTTTCATGGCCAGAAATACTGTTCATGACAATGGAGACATGCTTCCAACCATGAGCACAGAATGTAAACAAAGTGGCTTGCCTATAGGAAAACCTAAGATATGAGCATGTTCTGTAGCAATGAAGTAGTAAGGGCAAATACAGTTTAAGAATTCTGAAGGAGGGGAAGTAAAATGGGGAATCTGTACACAAATAATAATGGTATGTACTGTGTAAGTAAATAATAGGGACAGGGAACTGGGTAAAGTGTACTCATGCAACTGCAATTAAATGTACTGAATGATGAGAAAAAAACATTTCTAGTAAAAATCCTGCAATATTGATGTAATGATAATTAATGGAAATAACATTACTGGAGTTATGCACATAAATAAAAACAGACATGGTAACAAAGAATATAAATGCTACAGTGTAACAAAGGGGAGTTAAATGTGATATATATGTTAATAAAATGCTGAGTTTAGATAACAGTTAGCAAGGACATAAGATAAATTATGGGATAAATGCATAGACTGCAGATATTGTCCATGTGATGTGTGTGTGTGTGTGTGTGTGTGTGTGTGTGTGTGTGTGTGTGTGTGTGTGTGTGTGTGTGTGTGTTTGTTTATATATATATATATATATATATATATATATATATATATATATATATATACATATATATATATATATATATATATATATATATATATATATATATATACATATATATATATATATATATATATATATCTACAAGAAACTTATGTATGCAAGCTGAAACCACTGCTGTATTCTCCACCTCAACATGTGTACACAGGAATAAATGAACTTTACAGTTGTTATGTCATACATATCAGAAAGGGGCAGGTTTTTGTAAATAACTGTTACTGGCATCCATAAGAAAGGGGTCTATCACCTATAAACATGTAATAGACAAGCAATTGTTTTCTAGTCATCTAAATGCTAAATGGTAATATTAACACAACATACATAAGTTACAAATGACAACACAGATCGCATGACATTTCATGCTTTCAAGTTTTCTACTGATAAATTGCAAACATCCCTTTCATTGTTTATACTGGGCATGCTCACATGGACTTAAAGGGAACAGCAGTACAACAGCAATTCAACAGCAACAGCACACAAGAAAATGTCTTAACAGAGAAGCAGTCACAATATCTGATGGTCTGGCAGTATGTCATACAAGACATGTTTATGGAAGCCTTTATCTGCCATTACGCTGCCCAGTGAGATGAAGACAATTGCATTAATAAAGAAATATCTAGATGAAGATATGCAACACAGAGAGTAATTATTTTGGAAAAGGTAATGTCTGTGAGCAAGGAATGTCACAATAAACATTCGCATCATGTCATTTGCAAACACATGCCATGGCAAATATCAGAATGATGCATACCAATGATGGACACCACAGAAATATGCATACTGGTTATGTCATGGAGAATACCCTTAAAGGGCTTAAAACATTTTACTATCATAAGCGGTATGGATTCCCTACCTTGTAGGACAAGGCCTGAAAAAAGCAGGCCTCTGACTTTGACATAACTATTGTATGTGTGTAAGCCACTGCCATCTGACACAGTTGGCTGACAGGCAGACAGACAGATGTGACCAGATTCAAACTCCTGTCTATTATACTAGGTTTTCTATAAATCTTTTTTACTGACTGCATGTATCACAGCAGAAATCAATGAAGTCTGTCAAAAATAACTGAACTCAATCTCTGCAGTACTACAGGAGTTACAATTATAATATGAACAATTGGATTTAGCCAGAATGCTGAAAAGGAGCTACACATATTACTGTCCATGCTACAGTGAGCAGCACAATGTTAATACTTCTTTGATGAGGCAGCTGTCCATTGTGTAGTACACAAACTGCCAGAAATGAGCCACAGTCTATCTGTGTAGATCTAGTATACAAGCCAGTACTCAATTCACATGGTGTGGGAGCAGTCACAGCATGGCATGCCCTGAATAACCATTTCTTTCTATGTAATCAGAGCCTGTGATTATATATATCATTGTCCAACATAAAAATGAATAAGAATAACTTAATACAATGGTGCTTGTGTAATGTCATTAAATTCATATAATGTTGACCTTTCAGGAATTTAACAGCAAGCTATGCGACTCTACCAACTAATGACATGTGGAAGAACCATAAGCACCACAGTGGAAGTCTTAACATAAGTGTAATACTCCACCTATGCCAACTTATTACATCATATGTATATGTCATCAACAATCTCTTTGCGACAGGAGGGATGGGGTTGGCCTCTTCTACATGTACACATTATAACTGTGGTGGATGCCATTTATGCATTATAGTGTAAAGTCACACAATGCTAACAGCCAGTAAATGTGGATTTTGACTACAGAAAATACATAATGTCATAGAGAATGAATGTGCAACAGTAGAAGTGTCACCACAATTGTGAGATATGTTTGTATGTCAAGGCCTTGCAACATGTTATTTCTGCAAGGGATGCGTGCGCCTGTAATTGCTGTACTAAAGCAGAAGCATACAAAATGTTGTCTCAGTCCATTGTGCCAGAGGATAACACTTACTTAATATGTTATGTAAGGAAAATGTCATCACAAGTCATCATTACTCTGATAAAAGCTATGTAATAAATTATAGCTTTTTGCAAGAGGAATCAACATCTATATGTGTATAGGCATCCCGTGTGTAGACAACAGTTTTACCAACATATGAACTCACAATAAGACTGACACAAAATAATTTGAGCAGTAATGACTAGATTTCCACTACCTAAGATCACGACATTTGAACTAACTACCCAAGATCACAATCTACAGAATAGAACCAGAATCATAAGTGCCACACAACATGTTGTTGTACAACTGTGACACTGCGCACCTGAATGGATACTATCACTATTGTTTTTTAGTGACATGGTTATGCTAATAAGTGGTCAAAGTGCACAATAACACTGTATAGCTACACATTGTATTATGTATTTGAAGAGTAGTCTGCACAGTGTGAGGATGAATGACACACTTGCAGTTTACCTCAAACATCCTACATATGTAGTTAAGCAATGTACACAGCACAGCATCAAAGTCACGCAACACAAGAAAATTCACACTCCAGCTGTGAGATACTACAGTTGTAGTAGTGTTATGTCATCACTGTCTGGCCAAAAATGTATTTTTCCTAGGGATACCAAGGTTTGCTAGTGTAACACTGGGCCACTGTTAGTTTATATTATAAGTGGAAGTGTATATAAAGGTGGTTGTGAGGTGAACAACAGCATATAACAGTAATCACAGTCACACTATTTAAGTAGAGATAGACTCAAACTACTTACTTATCTAGTTACACACTCTATACAGCACATTGTCAGCAGTCAGCAACAAATGGAAATACTGAGTATAAGTAAGGCCTACAACATCTATGAATGGATAATATCAACAGTGCATTGCCAAGTAGATGTGTCTGGTAAAATAATGTTTAAAGCTACCTGGCATTGTAAAAGTTATCAAATCAAATATGAGTAAACCAATCCTGAATTCATCTATAGTCACACACACACACACACACACACACACACACACACACACACACACACACACACACACACCCACACATGGAAATTAAGCACTGCTGTATTCAAACCTGATATCTATCTATTTACATATTCTAGAGAATAGTGTAAGAAATGCAAACACCACAGCAGAAGTCTGACATTTGAAGTCTGATAGTTCACTTTAAAAATAATTACTTCATTAGTGTGTTGCACCAGAGGTGTAGCCAGAGAATATCATTTTGTAATTGTGTGCTCTTGCTGCTGCCCCCAACCCACCTGTCAATTAAAATAATGAAACATTCCCAATACTTAACAAATGTTTGCATCACTTTCACTCTAAAACCATTAAATAGTTATTTTTTCAATCTATGAAACTTTTATTGGAGACATTTGAGCACAGTACCGCCAAGCTGAATTGTGTTGCTGATGGCAAAGCAGTAGTGCATGCTTAATCATATCTTGAAGTGCTAAACTTAAAGTGGAAATTAGCAGTACTCTATGATGCTTTGTGTTGATTTCTGGGTAAAGAGCAGTACAAGACACGCTTCAAAACAGAGAACAGGCACAGTAATATAGCAGCAGGATAATGATATGCCAAGGAAAGGTAAAATCAATATTTACAGTCACAGAAGTCAAACAAAACAATCTGAAACATTTTTCATCCATTTGGATTCTATACTTTAGAGTGTTCCAAGAAAAAAATTTCTACTTGAGCATTATCTAAGTGCACCATGTAGGAAGTCATCCTGCTGATAGTTAACATTTGACAGGAGATTTCAGCAAACATCTTCATTACCCTACTGACCACTGTAATCTGTACATCAACTCTTCAGCTTGTTGGAAAGTACATTTAACAGTGGCATGAAATGCAACAGAACAGTGCAGCTGAAGGCAATACAATCACAAGATATTGCCAAAAGCTGTGTACTTCCATTTAACCTTAGCTGCATTTGTTGGCCTGTGCCAAATATTGCATAAATGCAGAGGTGAATGAATAATGATACAGAAGGGAGAAGATACATCAATAGAGTGAAATGAAGTCAAGGACAAAATAGCTTATGACAAAAGATGGATAATAGTATCTCATAACAATATGTAGCCAAGGGGTACACATAAAATAGGGTTCCAAAACCAGTCAATAACACTTAGCTAATGGCTGCATTAGAACCCTTGTAATTAGTAAAAGTATGTCTACACTTGAGCATTAGCTCACCATGACAGAAAAGGAATTATTGCTTCACAAAATTTAAATAACATAGCTGAAACACTGATAATTTAATGAAGCAGAGATGGGGGAGACAGAGAGATAGAGACAGATGCAGAGACGAATAGCAACAATATGTTTTGTGGGATATGTAGGAACATCTGTATAGGTTCATAGGTTCATAGATGGTGTGTTACAGTTACTTATTAAATCATCATTAATCTCTGTAAAATAAAGTGCTTGCTATAGGGAGAAATAAGGGTTAAGAGAGTGAAACAAACATGAAGCCATAATCATTATTCAAATCGTGTGTTAATGAACTGTTATATATAGTGAGAAATACAGATGGTTGTAGTTAAATATATGATAGGAATATGAAATATCATGAATTAATAAATTAACCTACAGCTATGATCAAACCCATGACACTATGCAAAGACATCAGACAACAAACAGGACAATTATCTCAGCATGCCACAGAGGTTCATATTTTATTACATCCAGCAGTCTAAGAACTGTTACATTAATTGTTTCACAGTACTACCTTTAGTCTGACTTTACTCTGTATTCTCATATAGCAGCAGATTTAAGCATATTTGCACAAAATTAACTGCACCACTGTGGATTAAATTGAAACCAGCAGCTTTTGCAATAAGAAGTTAAACAACATTCACTGTCATTCAGCATTTTTGTACTATGCCAACCTTTGTGAAAATGGCAAGGACATAAAGTGAAGCATTTCCCATGGGTCATATCTGGCCATGTATGTCATGTGTGAATTTATTTTTGATGAGATTATACATATGAAAAAGGGGTGGATAGGGGTAGATAGGGTAGTGTGGAAATGGGGTTGGCAAGTAGGTGGTAGGGTTGTGGGACAGCACCATATCTATCCACTTCTTCACAACTTAAAAGGTACAATTGTACACACAATTTCATTACACTGGAGTCACAATATAAGTGATAGATGATAACAACAGAATAATGTTGTCTGGCCAATTGGACCAAATCAAGTGTATCTAGTTGACACATAGGTGACACGTAGCACACACACACACACACACACACACACACACACACACACACACACATATATATATCTATATATATATATATATATATATATATATATATATATATATATATATATATATATCAGCAAAAACAGGCTAGTTACCATCCAAAGGATCCCAATGTAGTGAGCAAACAAATATTAGACAAAAACCAAGGAATCCACCACGATAAAGGAGAATGAAACTTTTATTCCACAATGCAAGACAAAAAGCAGCTTTCACATACGTCGAGTATGCTTCATCAGGTTACAATTTAATGAATAAAATCACCCTACTTATATACTCAACTGAGCAACATAATTAGGTAATTAAACAATTATGATGATGACTTAATCAAGTAATCAAGCAGTGAAGCATTTGTTGAACTTTTAAACAGATATTCCATCATTTTACTTCTGTTACTTAGCCTATTTGACATAAGTTGAAAGCGACTACTTCAATGAATAAATAAAATAAGAAATATAAAAAACAAATATACATCTATATAAATACTAAATATATATGTACACTCTGTATAAAATATATATATAATATATAAAAATTCATATAAGAAATTGTTTGCATATAGAAATTAACAATTTCCTTTATACCTATGGAAATAATAGTTTAAAAATAGTGATTAAAAATATATTCGTGCAGTATTCATCTCCAAGATAGCAAGACTACATATCAGGGATATAGTAGGAATAATAACATGACTAAGAAATGCACACATGTGTATAATTGTGTATATAAGTCCAAAATGTACAATATTGAGAATCAATTGTGAAATGCAAACCATATAATACATTTAATATAGTGTAACTAATGTATATATAACAAACTATATGCATATTATATAAAGATATTATAAAAACATACTATATAAAAATAGTAAATAATAATATTGCATATATCCAACTTGCCCTATGTGTTTATAGATAGTGCATGATGACAAATATTTAAGCACTATAATTCATCAATTCATCTTCAAAAAACTACCTATCTCCTTATAAATATAAATAAATTGATGCAGTGATTGAGTGTCTATTGTATAATCTGTTGCTCTGTTCAATATATATAGAGCCTAACACATATAGATATGAATATATAATAAATAATAAATACAAAATTTTTATCAATAACAATAAAAAATATATAAAATAAAAAATCTAATATTGTATCAATAAAAACAAATCTACTATATATGTAATATATAAACAATATCTCTCATTTTGAGCTTTATCCAAAACATGCAATCTATCTGCGTGCTTCCAATACTGGTTTTATACTGATGTTAATATATATATATATATATATATATATATATATATATATATATATATATATATATATATATATGGATCCTTATCATATGACAGAAACCTCATTTGACTGAAACTCATTTGACTGAGACCATAAGACTGAAATTTCAAACAATTTCAAAAGACTGAAAAGTCACTTGACCGAAATCCACATACTAAATTTTAAACTGGACCATATAAAACCAGACTAGGTGGGGGGGGCTACGCCCCAACACCCCCTAATGTGGGGTGCTGTGCCTGCCACCCCCCCAACTATATATACTAACTCCAGGATCACACTACAGTGGGGGAAAAGGGCATAGTAGTGGCAGCATGTAGACTACTGCAAGGTACGTGAAAGGTATATGCCCTTTTACCCACTGTAGTGCAATCCTGGAGTTAGTATATAAAGTTAGGGGGGTGTGGGGGGCATAGCCCCCTCACACTGGGCATGTGGGCTAGCCTCCCACCTAGTCTGGTTTTATATGGTTCAGTTTACAATTTAGTATGTTAAAATTCAGTATTATGGGTTTCAGTTTTACGGTTTTCAGTCAAGTGACTTTTCAGTCTTTTGAAATTTCAGTCTTATGGTTTCAGTCAAATGCGTTTTAATCAAATGAGGTTTCTATCATATGATAGGGATCGGGTCTACTTCACGATGTCGAAAGCTGACGATATCGAAACTGATATTGTCGGCACCACAACATCAAAAGTGCAGAACATTGTGCAGGTAAACAGAAATCTCCATAGGGGAGATTTCCATTTACTTCAACGTAGTGCGGTCTCGGAGTTGGAATATTTAAGTAGGGGGAGTGTGGGGGAGCAGCCCCCCACATGGGGGTGCAGGAGTGCTTGGCCCCCTGCCTACACTATTTAGTTTTTATTTTTGTTTTTTTTTTTAATGTTATTCGATGTTTTACTACATCAATCACTAGAGGGCCACCTTTAGTGATTCGATGTAGTAAGATTTCGATAACGTAATATAGACGCTAGGTATCCATAAATATATATATATATATATATATATATATATATATATATATATATATATAGGTTTACTATGGTTTGTGCGAATGACGGCAGCACTGCTGCTGAAATTCAGAATGTCATGCACAAAACATAAATGGATGGGAATAGTCGAACACACTTATGTGAATGTAGTAATGCATTCGCATAAGTGTATTCGACTATCTGCATGGAGAGCTCAGTAAAGTGGTGATTGGAAATTCATCCATATCCCCACTGTAGTGCGATCCCGGAGTTAGAATATATTAGTAGCAGGGGTGTGGGGGGCACAGCCCCCCAGAGGGGGATGCAGAGGTGCTTTCCCCCCTGTAAAAACGTGATATGTCCTATAGGAGTCTGATATACATCAGCTTCTATATGGCTATCACGTGATGGTTTCAGTAACAATGTCGACTCAAATGTGTCAATCATTTGGGTCGACACTGTGGCCAGTCAGAATGTTTCTGTTTGGGTTTACTTTTCGTTGTTTCGAAGAATTGCAAATGTTTTGCCATTTGAACAAACAATAGTAAACCTATATAAATATATATATATATATATATATATATATATATATATATATATATATATATATATGGGTCTAGGACAGTCTACCGAAAGACTGGTTTCACTGAAAGTGAAACAGGCTGTCACAGTTTCGCGAAAGCACTTTTTAACAAAAAAAGGGCTTTCGCGAAACATTTGTAAAAGTACAAGGAATCGGGGGAAGTGGTAGTGGGTGAGATCTGACTACAGTGGGGATAAGGGAATATTCCCTTTTCCCCACTGTAGTGCGATCTCAGAGTGAGAATATAAAAGTAGGGGGGGTGTGGGCAGAACCCCCACGTGGGGGGGCAGGCAGGCAAAGCCTGCCTGCGTAAACATGGTATGTGTTTTTTTTGTTTTTGTGTATGTGTGTGTGTGTTTTACCTTCTGTTTACCGAAACTGCTTTTTCGGTGAAAGCAGTTTCGGTAAACGGTGTTCGGTAGGGTTGGATTCGGACAGTTGGTCTTTCGATCAGCTGTCCTAGATCCATATATATATATATATATATATATATATATATATATATATATATATATTTTTTTTTTTTTTTTTTTTTTTGTAGAACAGAAGCCCAATTTTTTGGTGAGTGAGAGGAATGTCTTGGGAGGTGATTAGGAATGAGATGGTCAGGTATGTATGTAAAGGTTATGGCTATGTATCAGTCTATGTCAGTAGTTCTTCACAAAGTTTGCCACAAATATCCTGGACTCCTCAAAACCCCACCATTCTGTTTTAAATTTGGCACCATTCTCTCCCTCACCAGCCATGTCTGCAAAAAGCCAAGCTAATAAAATATGTCTGAATTGGTGCCCAATTCAGATCTTGTATGTAACTGGTTGTCCTCAAAGATGCATAGACTTGCCAGTTGCATTTTGGGCAATTGAAAGCAGGTCACATTGGCACTATTTTCTTCATATAACAGTAATGGTGAAACACAGCATTGAGCTCTGCCATGTGTGATGCTTAACCCTTTGACACAGTTTTCAGTGCTCAACAATGTAATACTTAATGACATGGTTTTTAATCATTGCAGTTTGGAAGGAAAAAGAGGATGAGTTGTGATATATTATGATGTTGGGGCTTGCACAATGTTAGAATATTGTTGTACCAGCTGGGAATCAAACCCATGATATAGCATGCAAAAATTGAAACCTAACTTATTAATTGGCATTGCCACAGGAGAACTAATTTTTAAGCATGATGATTAGAGATATACTAGTTTCAGAATCCACGTAACTACACTTCAGAGAGGCCTGTAATTTTGTGATTTGGATTAGTTCCTGGAATGCATTTACTATGAAAAAGTCAGTATTAAAGTCAGTATTTCTCTTTGTAAATTTATTTTAGATGGATGCAGTTAAATGAGCTGATTAATACAGGTTGGGATATATTACATACATCCTTCTCAAGACATAACTGACTTAAACACCTAGGATATGTGATGAGTCATGATGATTATAATAAAAGTATTGTGCCCATCATACATATGCAAGTGAATTTTAAATTAAATATCCTTATTATCATGTTTAAGAGATTCTTCACACATTAGCTTAAAGTTACATATGAAGCATTAATGATGTATGCTAAATAGAACATTTTACTTATACAAGAATTACTAATTCACTGCTTGAAATAAACATGTTTAATATTATCCTTTTTCTTTAGTTTTATATTCCTAATCAAATGTTGTGAGAAATTGCATTTTTACATCCTTTCAAAAGTATATTTTGTCTGGATTGGAACCCTTAATTAGCGGTGTTCTTTATCTAAACTCACTGCAGTTAAACCTTGTGCCACACAGATAGATATGCAACAGGTGGAATTTCTCCATGCAGTACTATCCAGAGTGGTGAGGAAAGTGCACCATTACCAGGTGTGTTTGCACTACATAAGGCATCATAAACTAAATGTTTCACTTTTTTCCTTAGGTAGTGAACCTTGTTTGTGAGCTGCCAAATAGAAAATGCAAACTACAATGAAAAATTGCATATTTTAAATAACTGAAATATGATCTGTAAAGAAGAATCAAACAATGCATCACATACTTTAATTCTCTCAATTCACTTCACCTTCCTTATGTCACATATTTGGATAGCTACATTCTCTACAGTAATTACCATCTATGGTGCTGAGGGCCACACACCGACCACAGGCATATTTGTGCTACCTAAGGCAGCCTAAAGTCAATTTTTCACTTTTTTCCTTAGCCAATGAACCAGGTTTTACATGCTGCTGAGCAGAGAGCAAATGAAAAAGGCATTAGAAAAAATATATGATAGAGAAAAAAAGCTGTTTGTAAATTACATGCAATCTGTTACTATATGTAGCAATGACCAGAGCAAGAAGTACATTCAAGTGACACATTCATCCTTCTCACATCTCATTGCACCATCAGAAATGTACTTTGCTGAACAAATTATCAGACTTGTAGTTAATGACAAATAGTGTGAAAGTGGATAGACAAAAGTTCACACATTATTTGCAATAGTGACATGAGTTTGGAAACAAGTACTTTAAATACACATTTCTGATGTCTTAATCAGCTCTGTTTTCTTGCAACAGGAACCTGTCTGCATCTGAACTATCAAAATAGGATATTAAAAACAATCATTGAAAAGTATTCCATATTTTCCACAATTATATAATTTTGGCAAGTGTTTAGATGTACTGAAATGTGATATTGTATTAAGTCACATTGAATGTTTACCAGAAACACATTATCAAAGTTGTTCTTTCTCATCTGACAATAATTGTCTGGATGACTGGGATACTGACAACTGTATAGCCATGTACTCACACAATATTAAACAAATACTGCAGTTGTATTCCTGTCTTTCTTTTATGGTGTCTCATTCCATTATCTATGCTTTCTTAAGAGCAATTCTATCCCAGTTTTATTGCATATGCTATCTGTATCAATGCTTAATGTGCTGCCTTGAATATAAACAACATTTCTCAGTAAGGAGAAGTAACAGTGATCATTAAAACCATAATTTAAATGTTAGGAATGCTGGTCTCCTAACTCAGTCAATGCACGTTTTACACTTGCTTGTAAGTCTCTTCTGCCTGACACACCATCGGTAAGTGTACATCAGAGAGGGAGACAGTGAAACCCTAATTGTTCCTGCAGTCAGATTAATCATAGACACCTGCAAGCCATTAGCAGGTAACATTTCTCAATGCTCATCCTTGCAGTTCTAGGGAATGTTACTATAATTGTGTAGCTCCTTATACCATGTTAACCCTCCTTACACTTAGTGCAGATTAAGGCATTCAGGAATGCTTATGATTTAACACCTCATTTGCATACTGGCAGTACTCAAAGGACTGACTCTGCACTATATAACTGTAATCATGTAGCTGATGCACTTATATCATAGTGGGAGACTGGATTTAGAGACATCAATGCTACTAAATAAATACAACCTTTGGAGAATTGTCTACTTTCTACACTACGTCATAGTCAAGGAATGTTGCAGTTTCCTACATAATGCATTTATTGTAACATTAAGGTATAAATTGCAATACCTGCTCTAAACCATTTATTTATCTTATTTTTAATCCCTTTACTTTTTTGCATAGCCCAGGTATATCAGTTATGATTGCATTACAAAATGTATGCTACAAAATGCTACCTGACCTATATTTTGTATTTTGTATTTAATTATTTGCACAGTTATTGGAGATGAGTGCATTATAATTTTGCAGCAATTTCTGGCATTTTTACATGTTTTAGCATAAAGAAAAATGAGTTAGATTTGTGATTTCTACTTGACTACCCTCCACAGAAGTGGAAATGGCATTTATAATAGTTGTCTTACATTTCTACTATTACATTGAGAAATGTTATTGTTAATGCTGCAATGTATTACACAGTTACACAAATCTGTGTTATCTGCATGTGTTGAAGTGTTGTAGATTGTTGCTGACATTGTACTTAGAATATTTTTTATTGTGGGAGGTGCTGTTCTGACTTGTGTGCAGTCATAGGGAACATTACCTTTTAAATTGTGTGCATAATGGGTGCCTACATTCATACATCATTGAGTTTGCAGCCATCCTATCTGCGTATTATATATTTAATTATGTGTTTTATTTTTCTGTTTCCTCTCAGGGATATGACAGCCAAGAAGAAATCTGTACCCATACCTCACAACACCCGTATTCCCTTCCACATTTATTATACTTTGTAATTATTGGTTTAATTTACCATTTTTAATAATAAAACACATTGCCATCCATCAGTCCATAAATCCCTGCTATCACACACCTTAAAAAGTCCATCCTTTATTATTACACAATTCTTCTAACTGCATTTAAAATAATTTTTTTCATTGTCCATACAAAACTATATATGAGTTTTCTTTTCAGTCTCTTGTTTAAAAGCATTAATCACATAATCATTCCTAAGCTAATGTCTTTGTGTTTCTCATACTCATTTAAATATTTTTCCAGTCCTTGTCCACTTTCAAAAATAATGTCACAGAAGTCACTTTATTTAGTAATATGGAAGCCTTTTCCACATGAGCTGTGATGCCCAAAGGTGCAATAACAATGTCCCAAATAAAATACCTGTTTAGTTCTTTGTTAGGTTTCCTTGCATTCAAAGTGAAAGTTTCCTTTTTTGTTGCCTTTTGTCACTTCTCTCAACCCTTTCTGCTCCTTCCATGTCTACTGCACTATACAATTTTTTGTCTTAATTTTTTCTCCACATTGTCTCTTTTCTCCAAACTTCTTTCCACTTCTTTGTGTTGAATTTTGTCCTTTTTTCTCTCCTTGATATATCTTTTCTACTCACTGGTTCACTTTGATTTAACAGTTCTTGTAATAAATCATCCTGCAACCCTACTAACTGGAGGGTTGTAACAAAACATTCATTTGCTTCTTTTTCCATGTGTGTATCAGCAAACAGCTCTCATTGGAAAACAATCTCTGAATCCTCCACATTCTGGCTACTTCTATTGTCATTACACAAGCTCAAGTTCTCTCTCACCTCCACCATGATCTGCCTTACACTCTATCCTCTCAGCTGCCACTGCAATAGGAATGAGACATGCATACAAAACTTGCAAGCTTACCTAACTTTGAATAGGGGAAGTTTCCTAATGCCCGGGCTAAATTTCCCCTAGTAGTATAAATACCACCTTGAGTCTCCTCTGAAAAGAGAACACTAGCCTACCGGGACTAACCCGTCAACAACAATATAATTAAAATAAGTATACTTGTAAAAGTGGTAAGGCATTGCTTTTCACACAATAACTAATCTTTTTGTTGTATACTCAGCTTTGTACTTTTGTAATATGGTTATTATTGTTACCATGTGTTTTGCTGTTAATTCTTTAAACTATGTATTTGTACCAACTTCTGGCAGGGCCTGAAACTGATCATTTTAATCAATGTCCTGGTATGGTAAATGAAACAAAGCAAAACAAAATAAATTAATGAATCCATCTAAAAAGTTAAAATAACAGGTTTTATATTAACATGCATTTTCTAAGCAATACATATGAAACTCTAACAAATGGCTTTATTGCCTGTCTGCAACTCCTAGTTAGTTATCAGAAAATCAAGAATTTTATAAAGGGCAGAGCAAAAATATGAGGTAAAATCAGGGATGTTTTGCAAAATCAATAACATTTGAAAGGGATAGCCCACTGTGTTGGGAGTGAAATAGGCTATGTATATATCTAAAGAGTGCAGCTTGTTAGATGGTCCTGTAGTGAAGACCATAGAAACTAGGAGTGTTGGAAGGAAGGTTACTGAGGGATAAGTAGTTGCTTAATTAGAACAATTGATCCCCCACTTCCATGGCTGCTTTCTGTCATTCCCTGGAACCACAACTGAGACACACATACAGAAAGAGAGAAACATAACTAAAGTAACCAAATTAACTTTCTGTACCCTACCAGTAACTGGCTATATCCTGCCCAGATAAGAAAATCAAATGAGTTATTTGGCAATTAGCCTAACAGTTAAATGGGCAAGCCAAACCAAAACAGTGAAAAATAGTTCTTATCACACAATGCTCATCCCAGCAAACAAACTAAAGCAGATGTAATCTATAACTAAACCTTCCCTTGATGCCGGATCTATGAAATCAATGTCACAAACTAGAGCATAGATAAAACATGCTATTTTTCAATGTCTACATAAACACATTATTTATATTTTCAGTTTACATTTCCACTTTCTGGTATTTTATATATTTTCACAAAGAGTCTGTTTTAAAAGTGCACTAACTCACTTCAAGATTTAGGTCATGTTCTGATATAGCAGGTGCAAAAAGCATTTGTACAAGTCATTTTTTTCTGTTGCATTTCTCACTTTATTAGATTTTCTGTTATAAGAACGTCAAGAATAAACAAAAACATAACAATAACATAATACAAGCAAAATACAGCGGAAGTATCATCTGAATAAATATTTCATATCTTAGCTAAGTGCAGTTTTGCTATGACTGGATTTTTTAGTTCCTTCTTTCTTCCACATACATCTCTGTATAAGGTGGTTGTTCTACCCATTAAACTATACAAAAGGCCATTCATCAAGACCACATATATAGAAGACCTAGTTGTTAAATAGCTGGATGAAGTAATCCAGGGCAGTCCCTTTTGTCACATGCTCTGGCACATGGCAGATGATTCAGAAATTTAAAAATCATAAAGTAAGTAAATAAAAATAGTCGATACACAGTAATATGAAATGTGCATGAAAGGGTAATGCTTTTCTTTTAGGTGTTATGCAGTAAGAGCAGTCTACGAAATAACTGTCACATTTTTGGTGTATACTAGGATACAAATAATAACTAGCATAACCATACCTCTCAACCTCTTAGCCCTAGAAATTTGGACAAAGCCTTATGTAATGGGGGACAAAAGCCCAAAAATAGAGACAGATTTTAAATATTGCTCTTATAAACTTAGAAAGTAGCTAGACTAGAATAACAGGGTTTCTGTTAAAATGCATTTTCTTTTTTTTTTTTCAATAATTTTTATTTTCATTTTGCATTTATAAAAGATACAAAAATGTTCATATTTACAACATGACCATAAGAGAAAGTTATGCATTGTAGTCAATATAGAAACATGAAGGCTGTATAACAAACCTATTTACACTATATACATATATGCTTTCTCAAACAAGTTTAAACAATATAAAAACAACACATACATTAATGTTTGCAATATCATATTTTGTTGTGAGTTTGTGGGTATATTGCTAGGTTCCATTATAACATGTTACTCTATAGTGTGCATAATGTTTTATGCTAGTGTGATATTAAAAGTTTGTTCCCAAGTTGCTCAAGTTTTGTCGCTTTTGTTTCTTTTATCCATTACTATTTTTTTGAGCTAATAGGTGCTTAATAGCCACTTTCTTAAAACCCTCCCAAGAGATGTTCATAGAGTCTATCCATTTGAGGGCTATATATAGTTTCATTAATGAGAATATGATTGTAAGTGAGTTTGCTTGTTTTACTGAGAAATTAGATGGGCGAATATGTAATATGGTAAATTCCCATGTAAGTGTTGATAATTGATATCCCACTTTTTGTAATTGCAATTTCAGTGAATTCCAAAGTTTATAGACACATTTGCAATTCCAAAATATATGCAATAAATCTGATATCTGATCCTTGCAGTGTGGACAGTATGGTGATTGTGTTGCATTGAATTTGTGTAGTAATGCAGGTGTAAAATATGCATAGTTATTTATCATAAGCTGTGTCTACAACAGTTTTTTAAGGGGAATGCTTTTCAGTGTTAGGTTGATTGCATTTTGTATCTGGTGGTCATCCAAAGATTGTTGAATTTTCCTCCAATAGTTAGAGAAAAGGATGTCTTTCTGAAATTTGATTTCCCCTATCATTTTGTATGAGGCTGTTATAGTTTTCTTTGTCATGCGGATAGTCTCCCAGAGCAGACTGCATTTTTCTATGTCATTAGCGGGTATGGTAAGGTTTTGGAGGTAACTGTACAAGTGATTTTTGCCTTAGGATGAACATGGCTGACTTTTTTTATAGGACAGAGCTCATACCCTGTCAGGTTTTAATAGCTGCATAATATATAAGCTATTAATTATACACTTCAAAATAACCAGCTGCTTCACTCTTTGAATTCTTCATAAGACTGTATCTATATAATAGATGGGGAATTAAATTTGATATTGATATATAACACTGTTATTGAAACAGAATACAGCTGCTTAAAGAGGAAATAAATGGCTACCATTTTCATTTCTTCATTAAGCAATTAAAAACACAGATACTTATAAAATTAACTGTATTTGTAAATAGTTCAGTTGAGATGTTGGCCCTTTTCTTGCATCATTTCTGGATAACAGATACTAACTGCAAATTAATGTGTCAATAAAGCATTTATAAGATGTTGCAACAATCATCAGTAGAGCATCCTTCCAACACACACACACACACACACACACACACACACACACACACGCACACACACACACACACACACACACACACACACACACACACACACACACACACACACACACACATGATGCACACACACACGCACACACACATGCATGCACACAGACATGCTCACACACATGCATGCACACAGACATGCTCACACACATACACACACATGCACACACACACGCACACACACACACACACACACACACACACACACACACACACACACACACACACACACACACACACACGCACACACAGGAACGTCTTTCTAGCAAGTCTCTATAGCTTACAGAAACCACTACTGATATTCAGTTCAGAAGATCTAAAGAAATAAAAAAAAGGAAAAGTAGCTACGGCATGGGTTTATATCACTCAATAAACATATAATCCACAGCTCTAATGTAGATTAAACATAGTTTAAAAAAATGATGCACACAGTCATGGTTTAGCTTATTAAAATTTCCAAAACGTCTGTGTTTATTGTAGTAATTACAAGAATAGATGGAGTTGGGGTGTGAGTTTTCAGACAATAAACTCATTTCCATCGGAAATGTCACTTGACATTTGCCAGCATAAGTAGACCTATAATTCCTGAGTGCGTTGTATCATAACCAATGTTCTAACCATATATGAATAGCATGATATCATGTAATATCTCAGATTATATTGTGGTATTTTCTGGATCAAATAAATGATCTAATCAGCAGCAGGGTCTGTCCGTGATAAAATGTCATATAATTCATCTGAAATAATGTAACAGTAGTGGAACAATTCCATTAGTGAAACAGTCTCAAGAAATCCAATTGAAATTTCAGTTCCAATGCTCTAAAACAATAATTATGGACACTTTCACTCTGCATTCAACACCTGAGATAACAAACTATACGTAAATGAGCCATTATAGAGGATGTATGCATCCTATTGGCTAAATACAAGCTATGAAAGTATATGCAAAAATAAAAAAATAAATCTTATTATGCATGTCACTTGATTGTAGTTTTATATGCTGAATGTGTCAATTTACACTTTTTTTTCTATAATTTATGTGCTAACAATCCCTGTCTGCAAACCCTAGCTTACAGAAGCATCCTGTAAAGCCATAACCCACAACCCTGGAAAGTTTTCTGTAAAAGAGAGGATTCACTCTCTTTTACTTTTGTGGACTTATTTGAGAAGGTCACCAAGGCAATGGATGAGGGCAAATGGTGTATACCACCTACCTGCACCTGGCTAAGGCATTCGATATAACAGCCTACTCAGGTATAGGGGACAAACTCACTGAACTGGGCATAAACTCCTACATAACTAACTAAATTGCTAGCTGGCTCACAGACAGGGTCCAGGAAATCAGGATTGGTGAGACCACCTCCACTAAGAGACCAGTCATCGTTGGGGTAACTCAGGGCTCCATACTGGGATCATTCCTATTTGGTATCTACCCTTCAGAGGTAAAGGCTATTGTCAAGGGCCTTTGGCTGACCAAGTTCACAGATGACTGCACACTGGAAGCTATCATAGATTCTCATATGACACATGTTACAAGAGGGTCTAACACAGACAAATGACTGGTGCCAAAGTCACAGATTAAAACTCAGTGCCAAGAAATGCATGATTGTGCATTTTGGGAAAGCTGCAACCCAGGCTAATACTTCATTGATAAGACACCCCTAAGAATTGACCTGGTACTCATGGATCAAGGAACATATGTAGACAGTAATCTGGCCTTTGGCCTACATGTAGCAAAGGTAATATGTCACCCAACTTATATATAAGGGCAATACATCCAGATCCAAGGAAGTCATACTGCCAGTTTATTTGGCCCTTATCAGATCGAATATTGAGAGTAATGCCCCCTTCAGCATATACCTGACCAGATATATAGAGGAGATGGAAGACCCACAAAGGTTCCTTACCAGGACAATCCAATGTATAAACATGTTGCCTTATGGATAACCTTAAATTCCTATCTCTATACTCTGTCTTCTAGAGGTTACTGAGAGGCAATGCATGCCTGGTTTTCAAGGGATCCTCAGTTCCATCTCTGATGGAAGTCTTGCACAGCCACAAAATGATCAGCATCAGACCACTAGATGGAAAGAGCATTTCTATGAAGTTTGTATTTTTCTGCTGATTTTTAGTGTCATGAAGTTAATATAAATGTTTGCATGGGGGGGAGGGCATGGATGATTTACACTTAGTGCCCTTGGAGAAAACAATTAGTTTAATTCCAAATAGATGAAAAATCATGTTAAAATTTGTCTTCACTGGCATGACTTTCTTAAGTTGGTTTAATGACAATACATATCTACAGAAGAGCCCTGAGTTTTTGGCCATCTTCTCTCTCTCTCCTATATATGAAAATGTTATGACAAAAAAATTGGCCTAAAAAATTGGTTCATCTTATATATGGCAAACATGATATGTAAAGGAAGAAGCACACATACCAGTATTCAGATTTGGTTCCTGTCATTCAGAACCACATACCTGATCATAATCTCTGAAATTAAATTAAAAAAAAATGAAGGAATTGCTACTATAGGTAAGGTGTACTGTATTCAGTACCCACAGAACAGCATGTCTAGCATCTTTCCAATTCAAAAATACCTGCAAGAGAAGAACATCCCTAAAGATAATTATGACAGGATTTTAGAAAAAAAATGCCACAGCAATGTATTTCAATTTGCTTCTTTCAGACACACACCAATATGCATTGCACCCAAGCCAGCAACTATATCAATGAGTGTTTGACTCTGATCATATAACTGTCCCTTGCTTTTACACGCACATACTGCCCCTAGAAAGACAACAACTAGCTGATTTTGTTAATCACCACCATGATCGCAAATAAAATGGAAGAAATACTTGTCACTCTTGAAGTGACACCCTGACCCCATGTGCAAAAATGGAAAAAGGTGGTTGTGGATGGATGGATGGATGGATGGATGGATGGATGGATGGATTCACAGCTGCACATACTCACATTGGAAATATATTGCATTGCTTACCTCACAGTGTAAAAGGGCATGGATTGGCTAGCCATGTCATGTGACTATATGAGAAGAAAGAATTAAATAAGTAGAGCCTTGCCTTGTGATTTTCATGATTTCCTTATTTCTACTATTACTTGTACCCACTGCATCCTAATATCAGTGCTGATTACAATAAACTGAATTATCAGAAAATGAATGAGTTAATAAAAATAGTTTTACAAAATGCAAAACTCAAAGTAGCACACTCATTTTTATCACATAGACTTATATATGGATCAATTGCATTATAATACATTTTTGATGTCCAAGTTGCTTATCCTCTTCTACAAAGGTTGACTTAAACAGAAGTATGTGCAGGATGTCAGGGAAAACTGTTCACAGCTAAATGAAGTTAGAAGATTCTAAAGGATGGCAACTATATTGGGGGTGGTGTAAATTAATCTGTAAGCACATTTTCAAACAGAGCCTCTACTTATTGGAAATTTCTTATGTGGTACATTTAGAACTGGAACGTAGCCTGTCCACCCAGCTTCACTGAGTGCACAAAACAAACAGGCTGCAAATACTCAAATAAATACAACTTTATTTACCAAACACTATTGGCATACCAGTTAAGTGCATTTGTCCTAAAAGGACGTCATCAGAACTGGATATAAATCTTCCCTAAAACATTTAAATAGGAATAAGAATATAGTCACATGATTTCATCAAACTTTAAAGCAGTTAGTTAATTAATCAATTAAAAAAACTTGTGCATGAACTTTTCTGTAGAATTATGCTAAATCAGTTCATTAGAATTTATACAACTTCTTTAAAATAATAATTTCTAACTTAATATAAACAATCTACAATCATTTGTTTTTTTAAACCATAAATATAAGAAGTACATTTTAAGAAACCATGTAAACACTGTATGGAAATGTATTTCAAAATATAAATAAATTAAATATAAGTATAACTTGGCAGCCCAAAGAGTTTTGGGGAAGGCTTATTCCAGTTCTGATGAAGTCCTTTTAGGACAAAAGCGCTTAACTGATATACCAGTACTGTTTGCTTCTAAGTTACATATTGTGCTGTGTTGTCCCTGTGTTTTTGGAAACCTTTTGTAGTAAAACAGATTCATTTTAAATGAAATCTTGAGATATAGCTTGTCTTCCCCATGAATTCCATAATGTCTGGCTGTCTTGGTATTTGCCTGGCTTTGTGCCAAATAACAACTGGATAGCTGCTAACATTTAGTAAGTGTAGTTGATCTGTCAATTTCTACTTGTTGCATAAGTACTATGTATGTAGAATTTAATATCATTTGAGAAGCTAGAAAACTTTATATTACAAATATTGGAAGGAATTTGAATTGTGGATATTGTATTTTTTCTTAATAAAGTTAAAATTAGTATTACTAAGGGAATATCAAGCTTCTGCAAATATTTTTGGCCAGTGGACTTTCATGGAGTACATTCACTGCCCAAGATGGATGGGCAGACAAGGACTGTGTCTAAAGGTTAAACTTTCCTTCCACAGTTCTATGAAAGCTATCTAGAAAAGCAGCTTAAGCCGACCTAAGGCAGATTAAGTTGATGGCAGAAGCTCTTCTTGAAGCAAGGAACCTGTCTGGCTAAGTACAATCCTGCAAACTGATTTATTTATCATAGTTGTATCAGATTCCAAATGCAGTGCAGTTTGTCTTTATTCAGTGAAAAACATTTCTTAATTAGGCAGGCAGGAGAAGTCTGGAAATACAAAGCTCTTTTACATTAGTTCAGCTAGTTCAGAAAAATATATCCTTGGCATGTAACCACTGCAAACACATTGCGTAATGGGAGAGGTGATTTAGTTAATACTGTGAATGGGTGGGCAGGAAGGAATAGTCTGTATTGAATTCAGCAGAAAGTATAATATTATACTTTGCTGCTTTGGGTTCTTTTAGGCTATCATGGAGTGAGACATTTAGTTTCCCACCATAACATTTAAATGATTTAGCTATGATATGAAAGTGTAATACATAATGGTTGGAATTAATGAATAAACTGCCAATTGTAGAAAAAGGGTAATGCCAAATAACTGCGCTGCACATTTACAAATAGCATGTTGCATAGGGGTTTACATTTCTGCAAAACTTTATATTGGGAAACATGATATAGCATAAAGTAAGTCAAATGGAGGTACATATGTATGGCACAATATGTAAGATCATGTAGAGAAAAGTGCAAATGGAGCCAGTATACAAATCAATAAAAAACATTTACAAAAACCACTACTGACTAAAAGGCACCATAAGTACACACATAGTATGCATTCAACAGAGTGTGTTAATATACCTATATTGCACAGCATAAGCAGAATTTGTGTATCAATGCTAAAAGATTAAAAAAGAAAAAGGCAAATAACATGATGTTGGGTACAAGCATACAAAGAAGCTACCAAATAAGTTATACCTACACAGCAGTGTAATCTTAGAGTCATTTAGGTTCAAGCATCACAAATTGTAAAGCAAGTTAGTGCAAAGAAGATAAAGTGTGAGGATCAGTACCTGACATAGTGTCCCTAATGGTAACACATGATCTTTATCATGTGATGGGATACAGATTCCACAGTGTACCATGCAGTTAGAGATGATAGTATCCAGCTGGATAACATAAAAAGACAGATAAATGTGTCTGACTATGTCACAGTAAGGCCACACATAAGCAATGTATATACAACAAAGAAATATGATGTGCTGCTAGGTACAGAACACTAAACATATGTGGTACACACACACACACACACGTGCACACACAAACACACACACACGCACACACACACACACACACACACACACACACACACACACACACACACACACACACACACACACACACACACACACACACACACACACACACACACACACACACAAAAAAAGTAAGAGCAGTGACATGGGTAGATGCACACTTGGCAGGAAGGTGTTGCATAACATGCATGTGCCAGTAGTACATAACAACCCAGTCAGGATGCTGATCTATGTGCATAAGGAGGTCACATATCACTGTGAGAAAAGAAACCAGATGTTACCCAGAAGTCAGCCCTATGTGAACACTGCATAGTTACATGATCAATTAACAATAACATGGAATACAAAGAATGTTTTTATTCCTTCATATTTGAATAAAATGATATCTTTGTGACTTCACATTGCACCCCATAGTGGCTTGTCAGCGTACACTCTTCTTTTTCAAAGTTCATATGAGTCTACAACACTGCACACCATAGTACGTCACACCACAACATACACACCACATGGTATCACAATATAACACAGTATACCACAACAATACCAGTGAAGTGCATGGAGCTGGATGTGTCTTAGTGTAGTGTAGTGTACAGGGCAGGATGTTTGCAGCAAAAACAAAAAAATTGTATTCTGTAATAGCATGAAGGAGTACAAATGGCTGGCAGGATACAACATGGGGAATGAGTACACACCTGACATGCTTAATGATATACGAAAGAGAATATAAGTGTCATTCATTATCTGGGTCACAGTCATGGCTACATTCCTCCATTTCATGGAAACAGACAGCAGCATATGTGTGTGTGTGTGTGTGTGTGTGTGTGTGTGTGTGTGTGTGTGTGTGTGTGCATGCTGAAAAAACTCAGATATTCAATTACAAAAGCTGTTTTAGGCTTGGGGCTCATTAGTCTAGCACCTGTGTGCTCATGGCATCAAAACAAATGGAAGGGCATACATTAAAATTCAAACTGCCTGTATCAGAATGCTCCTGGAAGCATCATAATGTATAAAATATGCAATATGTGTCCTAGAAAGTGTCATATTAATCTTGAACATTAATGGGTTACACCCTTTAGTGTATTGTTCATTGGACTGTCATTTCAGGTTAGTATACTTCAAAAACTTAGCAAGCCCTGTGCAATTTTTGCACCATTAAATATTCATATGTATTATGTCAATGAAGTGGGGACCATTTTTACAAATATTAGTTGACACTGCACAGGTGTTTATTTATATTACTACACCCACTTTGCAATCTGCAAGTCTGAACATCATGGCTTACATTTCTGTGGTGTTTTATACCCATTCATGAATCACAAAACATTTGTGACAGTGTAAAACAATGCTTTATTGTCTAAAAATGTTCAAAAATTACAACCTGTATTCATTGTACATCCCTTTAAAGTCTCATGAATGCTGCTTGTAAATATGTAAATAGCTTACTCTTACTCTTTTATTCTTACTCTTATTCTTTTGTTATTACCTAATTATCTACTTAGTTAATAGTCACATATCCAACTGTGTTATACTACTCATTGCAAAATTATTCTACCTTATATGTCAACAATTCTTCTGTAACTGTTTACTGTTTGCACTAAATGCTGTAACTGCTGTACTTCTGGAGCTTTTCTCCCAGGCCTCTGCTAAAAACGGACACCTGATGTCCAGTCGGACAATCCTGGTCAACAAATGTCAAACAAATAAATAAAAAAATAACAATAAACATACATACCTAAACAACCAAAAGGTAAAGAAGGTAGGAAAACCAGATGCATGAATGCTCCAAATATTTAATAAAACCAAGCACAGCACCACATACAATATGTGGTGCTGTGTTTGGTTTTGTTAAACATTTGGAGCATTTACCCTTCTGGTTTTCATACCTTTTTTACCATTTGGTTGCTGTTAGTTTACTTCATTTTCCTTAAAGTCTCCTGAATTTGGGTATACATACCTAAATGTTTCAAACAGCTATTTCAAAATTAAAATATATTATTATCAAATTGCACATGAATAATAATAATTCTGGCAGTCTAGTCTGCATTTGCTCTGTAATAGAAATGCACCAAAACTGCATCTAAAAAGTGTATCAAGAAAGTTTAGTATAAATTAAAAACTGTGGCAAAAGGAAATAAATTGGTGTCTTAACACAACACATTCTGGAATAACTAATTTATTATTTAAAAGGTCTACAGGTCTGTATTGGTTAAATTATATCTAACAGTGATTATGTTATTCAGAATCTACCAAATACAAATAAAATTACAAAATATTAAATGCAAACTTATTTTATTCAATGCATTATTATATCTTTCTACATCATCTCCAGGTTTAATCTATTTTGAAAAAGTTTCAGTCAGGGGAGTCAAGCTAAATGAATCATTTCAAATCATATTACATGACAGCCATTTATTGGTTGTTGTTCAGTGTGGGAACCATTTCAGTATTTCTGTAGTTTTTCAGAGCTTACACTTTGGTCGTTCCTTTTCCCACTTTGCACTCTGACAAGAATTTTGATTAGCTCAATAAATATCTAGCACACCATAATGGAAATGTAATTATATAACTTTAGGTCGTTGCTTGTTGTTACTGACTTCGGTCAGATAGATTATAGGATGGTTTCAGTGCATTCCTTTATGCTTACACTATTTCATGGATTACTATGATTTAGCATTATTTTCTAAAGATACTAAAAAAAACAAAAGAAACCATATCACTGTATGTGTGACAGTCCTTTTCAATGTGGATCTAAGTGGGGAACAGCTTTTTAAGAATCAGTATATATATGCTCATCATAATGAGTTGCAATTGAAGGATATGATTGCAGATAATTATAAGTTATGTCTACACCCCACCCCTGTTTTGTATTAACTGACAGCATGCACTATAGATAATGTGGTTATTATCTTAAACATTGTACAATGGTTAGAATTAATTGGTACTGCTAGGTTGCTTGTTAATTCCATTTGTTTCTAGGCTTATTTTGCTATAAAAAACATATACGAAGAGGTGAATCTGACTGACATTTTTTCAATATTGTACAAACAAATTACTTTATAGAGTATGGCATATCACTTGAGGTATTATGTTATACTTAATTATTAGGGTAATGTAGTTATCTTAGGATTATCACTAATTTTTAGTGCTCCATTGGGCAGTTTCACTTTGGTATAACTTATAATGTGTTTGTTTTTGGTGAGCTAGGTTCCTTGTTCAATCCCCTTTTGAGGCTGTGTTTTTTTTTTCTTTTCTACATTTCTATGGATATCGTTTTATATTTTCTTTTTAGGAGCATGTTGTTTTTTGCAGGAAATTCGAAACAGGTGATATCTGTCAATATTCAGCAAGCCCTAGCTTCACCACAGGGTTGTTTGAAGAGAGGAGATTAAACTGAAATTTTTTCATCTAACTAACACAGTGAGAATACAATATAGTGTGGAGTCTGATGGACCGGGAGCAAAAGACGTAGTGCATGGGGTGTGGTGATTACACTCTGATATTCAGAAAAAGACAAATCAGTTAAGTTCTAGAGTGGCACAAGACCTGACCTTAACAAATGTTAAACACCCCCCACTTAAGGTGTTAAGGTTGGGTCCCATGCTAGGCAGTAAAATCTGCCAGTACTGACAAACAAATGACAGAGGCAGAATAAAAAAATTTGTTCCACCTGCTGTCTATATTGATAAGGTGTCCTTTCCTCTTACAAACGTAGAATGTAGCTAGAATAATAGGATGTCTGTTCGTCTGCATTTTTTTTGAAAGATGTGAACTATGAATCTCAAATGTATGTCAGTGTTCAGTAACCTCCATGAACTGTCTGAAAACCACAGACTTTATGAGAAACAGACCAAACAAATGAGGCACAATTCTGGACATTATGCAAAAATCTGGACAGTTACAAGGTATGGAAGGTGAGTATAAACATAAGTGACTGAGTTACACTTCCTTCCTGACAGGGCCCATTAACTGGTTAAGTGCTTTTTGGCTTTGAAAGTCAGCAAAACATTTAGCATTTTTTCCCCTTTTTGTACTGTTACTAGTAGTACATGGAGCAGATAATGCTCCGTGTATACAGATAATTATGATTGGGTTTCTAATCATAAATAAAAATAAAATACCCATCGAAGGATACTTAGATCACACTCAACAAAGTAAAAGAAGATTCAAAACAAAAAATTAATATCCCAAAATGGAGAGTTAATTAAAAGTTATGCGCTTTTGTTTAAGCCAAATGCTAGACTTCTTCAGAACTAAATACACACTCTCCAAACAAATAGCACCAGTAAGTTGCTTAATTGATAACATTACTTGGACAATAAAGTAGCAGAAACACTCTAAACACAAAAGAAAATGGTTTCTATCAGTTGTGAGATCGCACCTTGTGTGAGTTATCATATTCCTGAACTAAAGAAGTGAAAAACAAAAGAACAACTGCAAAACTTGTCAAATGTGAAAGTGGAGAATATCCAATTAGACATTTTTTGAACATTCTCCACACTTTCACAATGTGCAGTTTCCTGCAAAACATAGTAAAGAAGCAAACCCCCCTGCACCCCCCAGACCCCCTGCTACTTATATATACAAACTCCGAGATCACACTATAGTGAGGGAAAGGGTACATTTTCCGATCCCCACTATAGTGGGATCTGCATTAAAATGTTGATATGCACAACAGCAAATGCTGTAGTACATTTGGTGTTGTGCATTTCAACATTTTATTTTTCGTTCTTTCAATATTATCGAATTGGGCATTCAAACTAATGTAAATTGAACAAAGTCTGATCACCCTTTTGATAGTAAACCAAAGAAAATATAGAAGTACAATACCACCTATTCACCATGCCATTGCCATAATCGTAACATAACAATTATATTACTTAAAAATGTAAGTTTTTAACTATTAACTTTTAAAGATAGCAGTTTTAATTTACTATGGATACTTATTACCACATTTATCCCCGGAGAAACCAATGCATTAAATCTTAGTTGCCAATAAGTTTCCTTCGATTCTAAAACAGTTTTTAAATCACCTCCTCTTAAAGATAAATATACTGAATTAATTACAGGAAAGACAAACTTTCTGAAGTCAGAGCATGCAATAGAATGAACTTTGAAGAACAGAAGAATAGAATAGAATTTTGTGGAACAAAAATAGGTCATTCCTTTTGGTGCTTCCAGTAGAATTGCATCACTCCCCCATTAAAGCTGATCACCGAGTAAAGGTATAATTAGTGTAGGATTTCTCATCAGGGCTTCCAATCAAATCTAAGGTCTCCCACAATATTGAAATCCATAGAAATTTGAAGTACATAAAATAAAAAGGGGGTTTATTATACAAATAGTTTGTTAAAGGTAGAATTGCAGGCCCCCTTTCTTTCAACTCCTTATAAAGCTTTTAAAGTATCGTCACTAGACTTGGAGTTGAAAAATGAGAGAAAGTGAGTTTCATTTACTTCAGCATTTGTCTTATCCCGGTGGGTCATCTGTCAGTGATAGTATCATCAAGTGGGATGCTAGATTTAAAGACTACTCATTAAATGATGCCTTACATATTATTTGTCAGTTTAATGATCCTGGGTTGGATAAATTGGAAGTGAAATTGGCATTTCAGCTTCTACCAGTTACCCCAAAGGATTGGCATGTGCTTAACATGAACTTTGATGTTTTTTTTTTTTTTTTTACAATTTTGACATGAACATGCCCATGGGGTGTGCAGTGGCATCTGCCAATTTTGAGAAATGTAGCACTACCCCACAATGGTTTTGGAAGCAGTAGTCTACTTTTTGAATGATTTCTTGTCTGTAGGTGAAGGGGACCACAAAGAAAAGTCATCTCATTTCAAGAATCTACATCATTAGATTGGTGGGCTTTTAGCTCATGAGAAGATAGCTGGCTCTTTGAATACTCTTACATTTTAAGATCTTCAGGATGATGTCTGTTCTACTTCATTTAGATTGCTTAGACTAATCTGGAAGTTTTGAACTTTTACATTAAATCATCGTTGTCAGCCAAAAAATGAAAATAATTCTGGTGATGGAATGAGATGACATTTTAAAGTTATTTATAGGGTAGTGGCTCCAGGTAGGATTTTTCCTATACTATTAACTAATTTGCTTTTGGGTGATCACAAAAAGCATCACAGGGTCAGAGTAACTAAACAAGTAAAATCAGACCACCAGTTGTAGCCCATTGTTTTGGCCGACTTTAATGGCAGATCTTTTTGGCAGGAAGAATAGGTGGCAAGTGAGACTCCGCAATTTTTCACTGATGAAGCTAGGAGATATGGAAAGGGAACATAGATTAAAGAAGAATGGTTCTCAGCTCTTTGGTTCGCAACTTGGTCTCCTGAAAGGAGAAACGACATTACATTTCTGGATTTACTGCACTTCTGGGTTGCAGTGGTTGTTTGACATAATGATTTGCAGAACAAAAAAGTGTTTTTTTTCAGTCTAACAACATGGTGTAGGTTTTAGTGAAAAGTCATCCAAGTCACTGTGGGTTCAGTCCCATCTTAGGCAGCTAGTACTACAAAGTTTATGTATTAACTTATCTTCTTCTTCCAAATAGTTATAATAAACGTGCTGATAATCTTTCTCACCTGTAGGTGTGCAAACTTTTGCAGCTGCCCCCCTGGAGGCATCAGCATTACCCACACAGATTCTAGAAGATTTGTGAATGATTGGAAAGGGAGAACTTAGCTCCTCTGATGGAATTTGTTGGCCCCAAGTACTAGGAAAGCTTGTAGGGCAGCCAATAAATCTTTCACATGTTTTTGTATAAGCTTGCCAAAGTAAGAGCAGTTGGGTTGTGGTCAGTCCACCATTAAGTGCACTATTTTACATCCCAATTGTGTGAAAGATGAACCCCCAAGTACTGTTAGTGTACATTAATCTGCATTCTCTTTTGCTAGAACTTTTAGTTTTCAAGATTTGACAGAGCACTGACTGAAGACAGTCATTAGACAAATCTTGACTTTAAGGTAATCCATAATCTCACTAGTGAGCGCTCATTTTATTTTCATTTCCTTTTATTTTTGTATTATATTATTGCACTGGCGTGAATTCGATGTAACAGGAACCAAACAAACACATACGCATGATCGACAAACAGTTATTAACAACCTTCAGTGATAAACAACAACATCCATTTTTTAAATATGCATCAAACTACAAACGTACTCAAACACATTTTTATAAAACATATTTGACAAAAATTAGATTCCTCAACTGGCATATGATTATTTTCAGACATGTTTCTTACAACAGAACAAACATTCATGAGAGTTGTGTTACTTATGTGGTATCTACCTTACAGGTTTCCATTATTCATTTTTCTTCTGTCATTATAATTCAGAGGCTCATAAGTGAGCATCTGTCTACCGAAGGCTGCATTTGTGTCTGCTTTTTTGACTTTCATATTACCACATAAAAGGCAAGATGCACAGAGTTTTAAGATGAATGGCTTTTTTCAGTACTGAATATCATTTTACTAGTTTCACAAGTATTTGCCAACTACTTTATGATCACAACATTTTTCTACTCTCTCTAAAGGCTTAAGTAAAAAGGAAACAGTATCTCGAGTCAGACAGCCATATCCTCACAAATAAACATGACTATTCCTTACTGTAGCAGGGATTCTCTGATTTAGAATAGCCGATCATTAAGCTATGTGCAAGCTCAGTAAACAAGTGCCAGGTAAATAAAGAAAATATCACTGATGTGAGTGTCCGCATGTGTGGGCCTGTGTGTGTGTGTGTGTGTGTGTGTGTGTGTGTGTGTGTGTGTGTGTGTGTGTGTGTGTGTGTGTGTGTGTGTGTTTCAGTCTTCCTGTATCTATGTATATTCATGAATGATATATTCATGCATGACAGCAGGATGCTCCTGCATCTTGCAGGATAAAAAAACATAGTTAATTATTTTCATTTGGGTAAGTAATGAGTCAATGGAGTGGAATTATGTTTACGCTTTTGGCAGTAAAGCAAGTGCAGTTCAAGAGTAGCAGGTGGTTGTTTTTCTCTGTAGCTGTAATTAATGCTGTCTGAAGGAAAGGCTGGCAGAGCAGGTGTTCTGTACACAATCCCTGTCTGGAATGGGTGGGGGGGGGCATCTCCTTATGGCAAACACATCCCTCTGAAGAGCAGCAGGAAAGAGATCTAGATGACTTCTCTTCTGATAAACATAACAAGGCCAAGTACCAGTGACAGCCATCACACTAACTGCTTATCCCTTTTTGCCTCATAAGGACCATTTTTTTTTCTCTTCTATAAATGTCTTCAAACTATTTTTTCTGAGCCTTGCTTCAGACAAAAAGAAACAACAGTTATGTTCACTTTCAAATTATTAAATAGCACAGTTGTGCATGGTGAATTTATATTATCTTCTTAACATAAATAATCACTTCTAGAATGTTCACGAACAAATCTTTGATGAGATCAGCTGAATTCACAGCAAAGTAGAAAAAGAAGTAAAGAAAAAAAATAAAGCCCTGTTTGTTCTCTTTCCATATTTACCCTGTTGTTCAACTCCCATACTTACCTGCTCTAAACAGATGCAGAAGGAAATGTGCATTATTCTGGCCCAGAATAATTGCAAATATTAATGATTCCATGCTTGCATCTACCTTAGCATATGTCAACTGCTCCTTTCAAAATAATGTGGTGAATCTAAATTACCTCATATTCTCAGTTAAAACGGTGGTGGAAAGTTTTGTTTTCAACATAGTTAACCCTTCTAAATCCATTTTTATCTACTGATAATTTAATTATTGTGCTGAAGCATTTCACTGTTAAAAGCAAATAAACTCTGTAACATAATGGAAGAAAACCCACTTATGAAATAATTGTAACATTATGCATTTGAATGTGTTTTTCTCATTTAAAACTCAGAATGGTAGTATGGCACTGCTTATACTACAAGAACTTGCAAACAATATGAAAAAGCATAGGTTCCAGTTGTATGGCAAGGAGACAGTAGCCCAAGAAACACGAGATACATTTCAACTTGAAGCCATGAGAAAGCGTGTGTGTGTGTGTGTGTGTGTGTGTGTGTGTGTGTGTGTGTGTGTGTGTGTGTGTGTATACATGATACCCATGAGGAGCTAGAAACCATGAGGAAGCATGTGTGTGTGTGTGTGTGTGTGTGTGTGTGTGTGTGTGTGTGTGTGTGTGTGTGTGTGTGTGTGTGTGTGCATGTTTATGTGTGCTTGTGCATGTCAGTACACCAGACAGTGTGCATGTGCATGTGCGCAAGTGGTGAGTTTGTGTGTGTATGTGCTTACAAAATGTAGTAATTAACTCATTCTTAGCATCCAATTAAGAAGATAGAACGGTAGATGCTCAAAGTAGATAAGGAATGAATCCAAAGAGGATATAGTTTTTTAACATTAAAATAAGAAATTATTTTCTAGAGCCAAATTTCAGAGAGAAATTTGAGACTGACCATTTTTACCAGTTTTGTACATAAACAGTATGTTATTCAAGAAGGTGTATAGCTCAACTTTAATAGTAGGAAAAATCTCTCTGGTGTTCAGAATTTGTTGAATCACCTTTCTACCTCTCCAGAAACTTGTCATTACAGCTGCAATATTATTCTTAATGCCACAAAAACGAGTGCTAAGCTATTTAGAACAAGTGTAAATTCCCCCAAACCTACTAATGTCAAGGGAAGATCACTGAAAATAATTCTTGCACTACATTTTCCTCATTGCCAAAAGCGTAAACAGATTTTTTTCAAACAAAAATGTGCTTTTGTGCTCCTTGTTTAATTGATTATACCTTCTGTTATTCCAAAAAGAGCCCATGTCATGGCTGAAAAGTGTCAGCTGACCAGATATCTACCCAGTTAACACATTGAAATAAACAGATAATGAAATGAAAATGTAAGTTACTCGGTTAACATGTAATTTATCTGGTCAGCAAACTTGTATTGAAGTACACAATAACAAAAATTCTGGTATGACCTTTAGAATTTTTAACCTGCTACCTCGATGCAAAAGTACCTGTCGTCCCATTGGTTCTTCTCCTTTGTCTCTAATAGCTCTATGTACAAGATGGTACTCTCTGATGCTAAAGCTGCAAGGATGGTGTTATGCATGGGTCCAAAAACAGGTGTCGGACAATGCATGAAATGGCAATATTTTCCAATGTGTGCTCAGGATGGTAAGTATCTCACATTACACAAGTATTTTATTTGAATGGAAAAGTTTGAATATGTCTTGGTAAGGTAAGTGGGACTGGGTTGAAAGTATAGACAAGTGTTGCATATTAGAGTTAGGATAAAGGCTATGTAGGGCACAGGTTTTATAATGTGTGTGTTTGTGTGTATGTGTGTGTGTGTGTGTGTGTGTGTGTGTGTGTGTGTGTGTGTGTGTGTGTGTGTGTGTGTGTGTGTGTGTGTGTGTGTGTGTGTGTGTGTGTGTGTGTGTGTGTGTGTGTGTGTGTGTGTGTGGACTTGTATATGTGAATGCTTGTTGGCTAGGTTTAAGAGCTCTCTAAGGAGATAGATTTAGTGCTGTATATGTGCAAGTGTTTCTAGGATAGGGTTACAGTGAGGGTGAAGTAAAGGGGCAGGTTTTGTGGTGTATGTTTGCCTGAATGTTTTGGAGTGTTTGTGTAAGTTTATTGAATGGCATTTTTTTCAAATGTGTAGTAATGAATGTTCCCGAGTGTGTGCTACGGATTGGTGTAATGGTTAGAGTGAGGGCTAATTCAGACAATAGATTTAGTTTTATGCATGTGTGATGTGTTTATATATGTCTGAGTGTCTTGTGCAGATGTACTGATAAGGAAAAGAGTTTTCATAACTTAATGTATAGGGTTAGGAGCAGGGCAGGTTTAGGGTTAGCATGCATGCGTAACATGAGACAGGAAGAACATGTGGGAAGAAAGCAGCGTACCAAGAGAATAGCCAGAAAGACAATTAAAAATTCACCTAACAGCCAAAACTGGACCAGGGAAGTCAAAGATTGTAGAAGCAGGAGAAACAATAGTCCAAAACCGTCAGTTTGTTATAAAACAACAAACGAAGCTTTCGAGTTAACAAACTCTTGTTCAGTATAGTGTTAAAACAGACAAGCTGTAATGCATCAATATATATCAGATGCCAGCCAATAAAAACAACACAGCTCATCACATGGTATAAATGAGGTTTGGAACAGACCACTTTGTCCTGGGACATCTTCAAGAGGGGCTAGACAAATATTAGTAGCAGGAATTAAGAGGATATGGGGAGGATACGGTAAAATAGGAATGAGAGATGACTGAGAGGAAATGAGGTATGGGTAGGGAGGGGCCTAAAGGGTTTTAGGCAAGTGTAACTGGAGTAGGAGTCACAATTTTGGTGTGAACTTGTTACTTGCAAGTACTACATCCAAGACAACCAGTAGAGCCAACAGGTAGGCCTTGGGCTAATAATGGATGGCAGTATGAAGTGCACTAGGTCTTGTGGAAAATCTAATGTAAATATATACAATTGTTTTTGTTTTTTGTTTTTGTGGGTGTTTTGCTTCAGCATATGGGTAATAGGGCTTCTAACATAGTGGGGAAAATGTGAGTAGAGCCGTAGAATGGTTTTCCTTCACTTTGTATTGGTAGTTTAGGAACTTATTGCTCCGCTATGGTATTTTGGACAGTTATGCCAGTTATTTGCTTTGTCATAGTCATTGGTGGTGTTGTCACCATGGATTTACTTGTTGGGTTAGCTGTGATATGGTATGCAGCCATGTCGGTTATAAGATCGATAATGTAGTACGTTTGTGGTGACCCATGGTTGCTTTTAATATGGCCATTGGAGTTGGAGGCTTTTTAGTTTTTTGCCAGCTGAGTTGGCTTGTTCCCCTACTCTGAGGCATTTTTGTGAAAACTCTGGTTGTTAAGACAGGTCCCAGACTTAATTCCTGGGTTGTATTGTGTCCGGAAATAACAGTTGCTCACAGTACATGCTCAGTGACTGAAAACTGTTAGGGCAGGAAGTTGATGCGCTATCATTGCCACAAAAAAAAAAAAAAAAAAAAAAAAAAAAAGAACAAGTGGATGCAGTAGGCTTGAGCCAAGTGCAGAGGTGCTGATGGTGGAGCTTGCTGACTCTGAGACTGCCTATGGTGACAGATGTCAAAGACCAATGAAGGCAAGACTTTTGTGCCCAAGTCTAGATTGTGAAGTTCAGCTAGTGCTAACTTTGCATTTCTATCATGGCAAATTGGTCGACATCAGTTTTGTGCAGTTCGTGGATAGTTGTTCTGCTTTCTTTTCCACTCTCAAACTGAAGCTGTCTTATTAGTGCCGGGCATTCCTTTCAACCGTCCAGATTTTCCCCAGAGTGTCCTGACTTTGCCTCATGTTTTGTCTTTTATTAATAAAACTTGTGTATATTGGGGAAGGATATATATATATATATATATATATATATATATATATATATATATATATATATATATAGAGAGAGAGAGAGAGAGCAACTTTCTAGGTTATTAGAGCACTAGTTGCAGTTTATGCTGTACATCTCAAGTATCCTTGATCTTAGGCACTTCCCTGATTTTGCTGAATATTTTCTGTAGTCCCTCAAAGAACTGGGTTTGGGCAGTAAAGGTGCTGGATTACAGACATAAGGACCATCATTAAAGTTACAGAAACTAGATGGTGATTGACATAGTCTGGTGCTTCATGGCAACCTGGTAAGGAACTGGGGAGTTCAGACTGCAACAGAAAAAAAAATGGTGATGGTTTTCCTTTTGCCAAGAGTAAAATGATAAAAAAAAATGGAAAAGAGGGTTTATATCGCTGTATGCGAAGTGCAAGTCAGATGGGTTGAGCCATTTCACTTTAGCATTATTTGCTGTTTACCGAGTGTGAAATAGAACACAAACATATTTTTCTCATGTTTCTATGTGTGTGTGTGTGTGTGTGTGTGTGTGTGTGTGTGTGTGTGTGTGTGTGGGTTGAAGTGGGTGTGATCAAGCAGAAGTAGTTATGAGGCTTGTGTAACTCCTGACCCCCAATTCTGTTAGGCTTTGTCCAGATTTCTTGCTCTAAGAGGCTGAGAGGTATGGTGCTGTGTGATTGTTTCTTTGGACAGTGAAGAGAGTGGCCCTCTTGAAAAGGAGGGTATGAGTCGGGATGCGGTTCAGCACTGGGTTTGGCTTCAGTTGTGATCATTGGTGGTGATGGTAGAGCAGTCAATGGCAGCGCACGATGGTTTGGATGGTTCCAGGATAGTAATATGTGGGTTCGTGGGATGAGAGGCAGCCAATTGCTGTGTATGCATGGTGCTGCCATGGGTATAGTTGAATTGGGTTGGTGTTTCCATAAACTGAACATTTGTATTTTTTTCACTTTGGATGTTATGTTTAGTAGATTAAATGTGACAATTATGTTTTGTAGGGCTTCCTAATACAAATAGCTCACCCCCTGCTGTGCAAGAATTTATCTTTTTAACTTTGAAGAATTGCTTTATGAAACTTTCAAGCTTATCTTGGTGGGGTTGTGGATAAAACAATACTAGGCAAATGTTCTAAATGTATAGGCATGTGCACCTTTAAGTAGACACCCTTAACAGCTTGTCACACCTTTGAGTCACAGAATAGTGGTCTTCTCCCAAATTAAATGCGGCTATACATTATAATCCTACTGCAAATTTAAGGTACCTGTCCAATCATCAAGACTAGCCTTTAAGGCAGCCAAACTATTGCTTTGCTTTACATCGCCATCTGCTGTTCCATTTTCAAATTTCATCTCAGTCAGTTTTGAAAATCACATGCTTGGCTTCAGTTGTACACTCCTAGTGTGTTAATTCAGTTGGCAGTGATTCATAGATAAAATGTTAAAGTTGAGCGACAAATCTTATGTAGAAGAGTATGGGCATCTGTCATTTTTTTTTTAACTACACTGCCCATTCTGACTAAACGATTGGTGTAAATCATCAGAACTTTATAGCTACATTGGATTGTGGTATGACATGCTCACATTAGTTATTTCCAGGATTCTTTAACTGCTGAGCACCATTATCCAGTTAATTTGTAAACTTCATTTTGTAGTAATTCTTAGAAATCCCATTATGGATCTAATTTGAGCTAATTCATTAGCATTGTGCAGGTATTGACAGTAATCAGTAAACAATGATGTGTTGAAATTTGAGTTTAAATTATGTTTTTGCAGAGCCCTGGCAATTTGCTGAAATAAGGTGGTGTGTGTTTCTCGTTCTTTCAGAGTACTTACAATTGCATTTTCTCTTGCAGACAGATGCTGTGAGGGATGCTGCTGTGGCAGATGTTCTGGCTGCTAGAGCGGTGCACAATGAGATCACAGATGGTCTCGACAGGTGATGGATGCTCCTGAATGGCTGTTTCAGCTGCTGGAGCACTACACATAAAGTCACAGATGGTCGAAGCCCAGAGCTGGTGACAGCCAGTAGTCAGAAGGAAGTGGTCCGAAGGAAGTGATCTTGTCAGGTGATGGATGTTACTGCAAGGAGTGTTTGGCTACTGGGGCAGTATGCAGTGAGGTTACAGGTAGTGATACAATTTTATGTGCACATGACAGTTTGTGTGGTATGGGAGTAGTGTGGGGACAGGTAAGGATGAGATACTTCAGGGGCATGGTCGAAGCAGGTGTTTAGGTTTAGTTGTGGAGAGTTTGGGGGTAGTCTGTAGGTGAGGTTGGAGTAATAACAACTGAGGTTGGGTGGACTTTGGGATCTGGATGAGTGATTTGCTAAGCAAGCTGGGGGTAGGAAGGGGGTATTTCGTCTCTTTCACCTACTCCTTTAGTTGAAAGGAAAGTTCGGAATGGGAGAGTATGTGAATAATTTGAATTAATTGATGGGATGGGGTGCAATGGCTGATGGAATCAGAAATTTCAAACAGTAAAGTAAGGCTCAGAAGGCTTTAGTGGCTTTGTGGCTAAAGACAGTGGACAGCTGGGTGTTAGGCTTCCTAGGGTGTTAGGTTAAATTCATTGCATGGTGGTTTGACTGCAGAAGGATATTGCCATGGCCTTCCCAAACTTGGTAAGTAAGAGGGCAGGACTGCGGTATGTTTGGGGGTGGCATATAGGATTTTGCACACTTGTTTGAACTGTGTCGGTATGTATTCAGCTGTGCGGGTGGCAGATGGGAAATTGAGTTTACAGCAGCCTGAATCAGGTAGGCTGTCTCTGACATGGATTTCAGGGTAGCTGGAGTAAAGGAAATTTTGGGGGTAGGGATCAGGGGTGTCTTTTCATGGGTCAAAGGGAAGATTGGGGGATGCATTTTCCCATTAATGTATGGTATTCTGTCATCTGTTTGTGCCGTTTCCTGATAAGTCGCACATGAATTAATAGATGGGGGGTGTCTTCTTGAGGATTTTCTATGGAATCAAGGGGGAGGGGTCAGTTGGTAGGAATCTTCATCTCTTATAGAAGAAGGAAGAGTTTGTGAAGGTATGGAGTAAGGAATAATGGGCAGGCAGATTATTGGGGTTTTCTTGATATTCTTTCCTTTAGGCTGCTAGGAGGTGGTACATTAACAGTAGGTAGGGTTTGATGGACCATTATAGGTATGCGGATGTTTTAGGGGATAGGTGAAGAACTGGGTATTCCGTTGGCTAGGCTGAGGTTGGCAGGCTTAAGTAAGGCATTGTTTTGGGACTCTTTGCAGATGTAGGCCAGGGCTTCTTTCTTTACCGGATGTAAAAGTAACAAATTGAAGAAAAGCTTTGAGTGGGAAATGCAAGGACAAGCAGGGGACTAAGGATGCTGTGCTTTTGGCAGCTGGATTGGGTTCTTCATGGGATTTGCATTCGTTTACAAATATGGCAGGAGGTAGTGAGTTGGGTGCATACTTTGGAGGGGACTGGTTTGTGTCTAGTTGGCTGGCAGGAAGGAAGGACAATTGGAGGAGGGATGTGGAATTTTTGGAGTCCCTTCAACTGGCATCGTAGGTTTAGCAGATGAAGTTGTGGGAAAGGGTTTATTTTCACTTGGTTAATATGGCAATGGTATGTGTTGCAGGTGTTGCTAGATGAGGTGTGTTGGGTTGGGTGAGAAGAATTACATCCTTGCTCCATGGGGTTGGGGCAGCTTTTATAAGGAAAGGATATGGCATGGTGTTGCTAGCTTTGGTAAATTTGTGTTGCACCTGCCTGGGAGAAGGATTGAGTTAATCGTGGTATAGGAGGTTCATTTAGGTTTGTTTGGGATTACGGTTCATTTTCAGTTGTCAGTATGGAACTTGTAGGGCTTGTGGTGGTTGGGCTGCTAAAATGCCATGATGGCTGTTTAAAACATTTTATGCTTAGAATGGATAGTTGGTGTGATGTCAGAATTTTTATTGCACTGACTTTAAAGAGATCTCATTTGGTTATTACATTCATTGGGTGGTAACATGGGGTTGCAAGGTGGCATGATGGTATGCAATTGACTTTGCATGGTTTTAGTGGCAGTGGGCTTAGTGTTTGGTTGTCCAATTAGCTGGTAATGTCCTTGGAATCATTGCAGGTCATGAAGTAAGGATTATTTAGTTTATGTGCAGTGGCTATGCCAGGTCATGAGGTTACGGTTTGCTATCTTAGCATAGGAGAGGGAGCTGTGGCTTGTTTTCAGCTGTTTAGGTAACTGGCTATTTTCTTTAGTTATGTGATAGGGTTTTGGGAGGTGATGAGCCTGCTCCAGCTTGGTTAGAGAGGATGTGGTATACCGAATGATGTTTGGCCAAATGCCTTAATGGTGGCTAGGTTGCGGGAAGTTTGTCGAAGAGAGGGGGACCAGCCTGGTCAGGCTGGTGGATGGAGAAGAGGGGCAGGCTTGCCCTTGTCTGTTCCTCCTCTGGTGTTGGACATTGAATTCAATAAGGTGGGACAGGAAAGTGAGTGGTTGCGCTGCTTGACAAGTAAATAAGCAAGCGAGGTAAGCTGCTTGTTTGGTTGGGGGTGTAATTCAATAAATGGTAACTGAAGTGAGTGGTAGTATGCTGCTTCATAAGTAAGCGAGTGGAGGTATGGACACTGCTTACTGATTAGGATGAGCTGGGTCACTCTGTCCTATGTTAATGTTACATGGATGTTATTTTCACTTATATCATGTTTTGGTTGAAATTAATAAATATTGGTTAATAATCATGTTTATGGAAGTTTAATAAAGGTCATCAAACATCATTCAGTGTGATGTGTTTATTGAAGGGGACCGGGACAAATGAGGTTTGGAACAGACCAGTTTGTCCAGGAACATCTTCAAGTGGGGCTAGATAAATATAGTAGCAGGAATTAAGAGGATAGGGGGATGATAGGCTTAAATAGGAATGAGAGATGACTGGGAGAAAATGAGGTATGGGTAGGGTGGGACCTAAAGGGTTTTAGGCAAGTGTTACTGTAGTAGGAGTCACATTTGTGGTGTGAACTTGCTAGCAGCCCTCCCTTCCCTTTTTATTAGTGGGACTGCTGTTATTTTTAGTTTGGGAATGGGTGGAGAAGAGGGGCAGGCTTGCCCTCTTCTGTTCCCCTTCTGGTGCTAGATGTTCAATTCAATAAGTTGGGAAAGGAAAGCGAGCGGTTGCGCTGCTTGACAAGTAAATTAGCAAGCGAGGTAAGCTGCTTGTTTGGTTGGAGGTGTAATTCAGTAAATCGTAACTGAAGTGAGTGGTGGCATGCTGCTTCATAAGTAATGAGTGGAGGTATGGACACTGCTTACTGATCAGGATGAGCTGGGTCATGCTCTCCTACGCTAATGTTAATGGATGTTATTTTCACTTATGTTTTGTTTGAAATTAATAAATATTGTTTATCAATCATGTTTATGGAAGTTTAATAAAGGTCATCAAATGTCTTTCAGAGTGATTTGTTTATTGAAAAGGACCAGGACAAAAGCCTACAATCTTAAAATTAAACTTGACTAATTCATATAACAAAGCATCAATTTGAAGTTACGTCACATAAGAATGTTACTCTTTTAATAGTGGTTTTAAACTATTAGTGACATTTAGTCATGGTGGGTGGTCAGCCCAAAAATAATTTATCCATTTATATTCCACTATCTCTGTTTTATTAGCAAGGTCACCACCTCTATTTCCTAGTGTGACTCGTGATAAAACACGAAATTTAAAGCTATGCTGCACACAATTCATCATTATATGCTTGCCAAAGCATTAGTTGGCACACTTCTTCTTATACCAGAGAGATGTGAGGAAATTCTTTTAACTTTTGGTTGGGCTTTCCAATATAGAATGCTTCACAGGCTATACAGTTTGCTAAATAGACCACATCCTGAGTATTACACGTTGCATACTCTGTAAAGAAAAATATAAGATCTGTAATACAGAAGTATTGGACTATACTTAAATCAGATACTGAGTTAAGTGAAATTATGGGAGAAAGACCTCAGTTCACCTACAAAAGAGAAAGGAACCTTAAGCAGTTTCTAGGTTACAAAGACTAGAGTGAAGGTAATAGCAGGAAAGGAGTGCGTAAGATTTACTGTCCCATGTTATAGGTGTAATTTCTGTAGATATATAAATACATCTAATGAATTTATGCATCTGCATACTTATAAAAGCATTATTTACAGAGTACGCAACATGCAGAATGTGTATGCTTTTAGAACTGTTTTATGTGCTATTTATGTTTTATATAGTAACTATGTATTATGTGTTTTTATTTTCATCGGTTCTAGGATGATTAATAGTTAATCTGATAAATTGGATGAGTAGTATGATGAAGTGATTGGTGGTTGAGTTAAGATGGATCAGCATAAATATAACTGTTTTTATGTGTGTGATATAGGTCTGATGAAGTAGTGCTTTGCTACTACGAAAGCGCTTACCAAATAAAACTATGTTTCTTATACATTGTGCTTCCTTTCTTCCTTCGTTGGTCCGTTGGATGTTGCTGTGGAATAAATTAGAATGTAGTTGTGTGACTTATTTAAATTAACTTCAGTTGACTCTACCCCTCATTCAGTAATATATAGGGGAAGCCCTGTACAATTTGTCATTTCAGTTTGTCTTTTATTTTGTCTAGCTGGTGTATCAAAAGCAAACTTCATAGCATTTTGGTGAGACTTTCCCTCAGTTGTTCCTTTCTTAATTGTGTTTAATTTTGGTTACTATTAGTACTGTACATGATTCTGTGCAAGTTGTAAATCAAACTGTGACATCTTAATGATGTTTTAATTAGTTTCAAACTGCTTTGCATTATTTACAGCTTTTTGCCAATCTCTAAAATTCTGAGCTGCCAAAAATCTTTTTCCTGCTTTAGTTGGAAAATGTTATACAAGTAATAGCAATGTTCAAGGGGATAAAAAAGCTGCAAATAAAACAGTCGAGCTTAGCTCGTGACTTACACAGGCTCAGGGCAATGTTAAGAGAAACTAAAAGTACTTTTCTTATATATTTCTGAAGGTAAGCACAAGACAAAACTCCTGTAAGTACATCTCTCTCTAAATATTAAAAACATGCAGACTGATAAAATAAATTAGGCTGCTGCCATAGCAAAGTGATTACGAGGAAAAAGGTAAGTATGAACGCCTTCACTAAAAGAGGAATAGATCTGTTTATGATTTAATTTAAATGTTTTTTAAGGAACATCAGAACATTTGTACAAAGAAAAAGACCATATCATGATTAAACACATTTTTTAATTGTACATAATCTAATATAACTCACTCTTAACGCAAGAGATTTATCAAATAGCAATGTAGAGAAATAAATTCAACATTCCTTCAAGCAATTAAAATAAGACACTCACAGAAAAAAGCTTGTGATGTGATGCATATGATTTTGTTAAGTGTTTTAGCCTGATGGCATTGATTTCCTCAGTTGCTCATGTGGTATATTTTTCCTGTGGGACATATTGAAGTTCATTCTCTAATGGATTGTCACTCTTGGTACTTGTTTGCTCCCATCCTTCAGCACTCTGTCAGTCTGCATTATCTTCTGATGCTTATTCAAACAAACACAGTCCAGGACCAGTCCAAAATCTTACAGTGCAACAATTATACCAGACTAAGGATAACGCAAGCTCAACATTTCACCATGTTCTGATATAACAAATGTCAGTGCTGGCACATCCTATGACTAAAAGGTCAATACAATCTCAATCAGCTTCACATGTGGCATTTCTTTCTTGTTTTTTATCACTTTCACTGAATTGCCCTATTCTGTAACTGTATAATAGTGTGTTTTGTAAAACATTGGCATGGTCAATGCCAAGCAATGACTGTCACTATTCATACCCATTACAAATGATAGGTAGTTGTTTTCTAGTCACTCACACATGAAATAATTTTGAGTTTCATAAATTAATATGGATTTAAAAAATTTAAATTATCTAGGGCAATGGCAATAGAAGCTAGGGAAGCCCACCTTCATTCTGGAAGTTGGCCCATGTTTCTTTTTCTGGATGAATGTCAAGATTTTGACCAGGCCAATAACTATTATCATTATTATGGATGAGATTATCTCTTTAGTGTCATACACAGTGAGACTCATTTTTGGATTTTACTTAATCAGGTTGCTGTACTTTATTGTCAGATGTGAGATAACTAGCAGCAACATGTCTTCATCCATTTAGATTTCAAGAAAACATTAGGTAAGGTTTCCTGGGTGCAGACAGGAGCGGCCTTAGGTCAAATGGTGCCCTAGGCAAAAGGGCTCCACAGCGCCCCCCACCACCACCACCCAGTGCCCCATTCCTGGTCTAACTACACCAAATAAATACTGGAAAAGCACCCCTGCTAGAGCGGTACCCTAGGCGGCCAGCTAGTTGGCCTATGCCTAAGGCTGCCTATGGGTGCAGATAAGCATCATCTTGTAATTTATCTTTTTAGAGAAATATAAAGGCAGACACTATCACACTCTCAGTAATCTTTGTACTAATATTACCTTACTCCTTATTTTGTGCCTGCCTCACTATGGAGGCTAGATTAGCATAATTAAAATATTTTAATCTCACTGATATATTTACTTCACAACCCTAAACTGCCACAGACATTCACTACAAAAATTTTACTTACACTGGATAATTTCTACAGGATTATGATCATGTCTTTTATCATGACCTAGCTACAATATTTTCTATAAAAGGATGCCAAGAAATTCATCTCAAGAGTAGAGCAAAGTGAAGCAAAGTTTGAGAGATGAAACCTTGTCGTCCATTCTAAGAACATCATTGAGAAATGATCATAATTCTTTGTAGTACATGGAGCCTTATCTGTTCCATGGACTACCAGTTACAGAGGGGGATAAAGAGAGAGAGAGAGAGAGAGAAACAGAGAATGAAAGACAGAGAAACAGAGAGACAGTAAGAGAGAGAGAGAGGAAAAACAGAAAGAGAGATGTGCAGGAAAGTCAATAGTTGTACAGCTTTAAAAGCTGTATTACACTTAATGCTTACACATAAGTCTTTGTAGCACATGAAGCTTTAGCCGCTCCAATGTACCACAAAACAGAGAGAGAAAAAAAGGAATTGTAGGAATGCAATGTGTTTTACAGTTTTGAAAACTGCAGCACATCTTGCACTACATCTCAGTGGCTAGAAATGAAATATATCTGATTCAATAACAGCTTTAAAATATGTAATGTACTTCACATTGCACACACAAAAAAAGAAGCGAAGCAACCCTAAGCAGTTAAAGCAGTTTGAACACTCAAATTGTAAGTGTCGCTAAGGAGGCTAGAGCTTAACAATGCTGAAAGGTGCTTAATTTTTTTTTGTTAAGCACTTTTCTTATGTCAGATAGGTACTCAACAAGTTTACCTTCTTCCCATATTTAGAACATAATTGTGACATTCTATATACTTCATGACATTTGTTCACAGTTTCATAGGTTCATAGGTATGTACTAGACTAACGACCACCAAAGGTTTTATAAGGCAAGCCATGCAAGCCAATCCAATTGTATCCCTATACATCATGGGTGTTTATTAGGAGGGGTATGTTAGTTAGAAAGATTCTAGAAATTATGTGGGCAGGGATATGTTAGTTTGAGCATTACCATCTGCCTATGTCTATCAGATTCATGAGGACCAGACCCGAGGTGAATTTCTGATTCCCCATCTATTGGTGAAGGTCATGCTTAGGGACTGGCTCTGCTTCACAAGGATGGAGAGCCTAGTCCAGAGCATGGAATCCTCTGAGACAATATCTGTCTCACCAACATGACTAATTTATGTAACAAGCAAAATTTAAATCCTTGGATCTAGTGGTTCTAATGCTGTTCATTTTGTGGATGTACAAAAAGGTCCATCAGAGCTGAATCCAAGGATGCCTTGTATGCCAGGCATAGATTGTCTCTCAGTAACCTGTAGGAGACAGAGAATAGAGATAGAGCTTTAAAGTGATCCATATATGACAATGTGTTTATACCTTGCATTGTCCTGGTAAGGAGTCTTTGTGGGTGCTCCAGGTGTTGCATTCATCTGGTCAGGTACATTCCAAAGGAGGAATTATACTCAATGATTTGTCTGATAAGGGCCAAATAAAGTGGCACTATTACTTCCTTGGACCTGGACACCATGCCCTTACTTATAAGTTGGGCGACTTGTAATGATTTTCTTACTACCTTGGCCATATGTTAAAAGCCATGGTCAAAGGCCAGATTACTGTCTATATATGTTTCCAGATCCCTGACTACTGGGTCAACTCTTAGGGATATCTTACCGATGGAGTAATTAGCCTGGGTTGCAGTTTTCCCAAAAGGCACTATAATGCATTTCTTGGCATTGGGTTTTAGTCCATGACTTTGGCACCAGTCATTTGTCTGTGTTAGACCCTCATGTAAGATGTTTGTGTCATAGGAAGAATCTATGATAGTTTCCATTTTCCAGTCATCTGCGAACCTGGTCAGCCAAAGGAACCTCACATGACTGTCACCAATATTTTTTAATGCTACAGTCCAGACATATTGAATTAAATTTCCAATTTCTTGTATTGATTCAACTTCACTTTTGCTAATGCATTATATGATATATTACCAGTTAACTATTTCATAAGTTTTCAACAAAGTAACCTCTCCAAAGATTGTTTTTCAGATAGCTGTCTCTTGTGATATTGATATCTGAGACACTACGTTATCCTCTTACAATAAAGAAGCACCTGTTAAATTGCTTCTTACGTGCAGCTGTTCATTGGCTTTGCTGCTGCCTCTCAGTCCCAGCGTTTAGTGTTTCATCTTTGCTTCGTGATACTGTCTGGTTGGTGTCTGCATCCTTATCACATGACCCTGTAGTAAACTACAAGTGTTTCAATTTCCTCTCACATCACAGAGGTATGTGAGTTAGATTAATGAAGTATTCCAGTAAACTCTGGAATGTGTGTATTACATAGCTTGTCTCTGTGCAGTAGTCTTCCCCTCAGTGAAACTAATCTGGCCAACAATAAATTACTTACACACCAGTATATTACAGGCATAAATAATGCATCAAAGAATGTTTCCAAACATTTAAACTAATCATCTTCTATCTGAATACTCATCCCAATCGCCTTCCACAGCTTTATTTGCTTTCCTGTAAGATTTTTAAAATTCATTTTCTCAATAATGATTACAAAGCACTTTTACTATGGTGTTGTGAGGATCACATTTTCAACCATGTGCCTGGTAAAATATATCTATAACAGCTGTTTTGACTGACACTGCAGAGCAGTAAAAGAGGGGTGCCACATTACTGGGATGCCATCCTTTAGATGAAATATTATACAGATGTCCCATCTCCCAGAGATATTGGTAGATCAGACAAATGAAAAATATTTCATGGCACTTATTGAAAAGAGAAGGGGCATTTATTTGCTGATACAGACATAAAAAAGAAAGAGGGTGACTGCAAAAAGAAACAAATTATCAAAGAGTACAAGCCCACATCCTTTACATTTTTATTTATTTATTTATTTTACATTTGTTAACTGGAAATAGTCCAACTGAGCTCAAAATAGCCCTTTTTCAGTAGAGGCCTGGGGAGAGAAGCTCCAAAACATTATACAATATAATAAAAAAATTACAGAAGCAAACTTTCAAAAAAGGGATAACAGATATATTAATTTGCAAGTATTAACAACATTACACAAGTATCAAATATTTATGGGTCATCATTAAAATGCAAGCAATGTGAGGAAAGACACATTCCTACAGTCTTAATTTATGAGTAAATGAGCAGAAAACATAAATCAAAATTTAATTTCATACATTAATATTTTCTACAACCTACTGTAAAAAATATATCACATCTACCTTTTCACATTTTACATAAAATAAGTCATATAATTCTGTCTTGCCAAGTGAACTGTGCCCACCGCCCTTCATAATGACCGTAAGAAAGCACATGCTGATGGTACATTCTTTTGAAATTTCTGTTGCAATAGTTTCAAGACAACCAACACCTACAGCCAAAACCACAGGATATAGAGTTTCTTCCCCAAATACATGATTAAAGTGACTTTTTCAAAATTTGCCATTTACACCAGGGCCTTATGTGACCGTAAGAAATCACATCACTGCATATCTTCGTGATGTCATGCCACCTGATGAATACTGTATAATTCATACTAGCCAAAAACCTCCCTACCAGACTTAAAACAAGTATTAACATGCAGTAGAATCAAAAGTAGAGAAAACTTTCCATTAACTGATAGTCTGCTTCAAATCCCATTTCTTATTTTTTATAGATACTACCTCACCTTCTAGCCAAATTACCCTAATCAGTATAAAGAGAGCTCAAGTTTCCTCTAAAAATGTGTCATGCCTAGTGGGGCTAATATGGTCAGTAAAATCAATTAAATAAATAGTGTTTGGTCATTTCTAAAACTGTTGTCAAATTATCTTGCTAAGGTTAACATTTAGCAATTTTATTATGGAAGATGTGGGAGGTTGGCATAATGGTTAAGGTGTTTACCTTGCAAACACAAGGTGCAGGGTTTGATTCTCACATGGGGTAGTAGGCTAGGCTTAAAATGACCCACAAGGGCAGTTAGCCTAGTAATAATCTATGAAACTATGAATCTTGTCACTCATAGAGAAACACAGATCTGTAGGTGCCAAGGTAACTCAATTTTTTTAATTATAAAGTCAGAAAAAGTACAGTTTTAAAAATGTTAAACAACACCACCTTCAGAGCACTTTAAACATAGTTATTATATTAGGATATTAAATGCAGTATTGCAAAACATTACCGTAAACTATGTAAACTAAATTACAAATCACTTCTAAAGTGTGGCATGATGCTAACTGCTGGCATGACTTTTTGGTTCCCCTTCTCTGACATAGTGACAGTACATGGCTATTAAGGTAAGCAATGAAACCAAGATCAGTTACTGTCATCAACTAACCTCAGTTTACCTGCTCAGCTGATCAGCAGTCATTTGACTTTTTATCAATAATAGGACAAGATACTACAGTCTTCAGAAAGCATTCTCTCTTTTGGGTAAGTTAATATTCAAGAACACCTGAAATATTATAGGTAGGAAACACATAGAGGCCACAGGAATAATCATGAATTTGTCTCCATATTTTTTCTCTTACTACAGTGATCTGAGGAGGTGGGTAAGAATGAGACTGACAACTTGAAACAAGTTATGGTGGCTATTATTCCTTTCACTTTTTTGTAGTGAGACAATGGATCCACTGAGTAATGAAATCAGAGCTGGGAAGTGGGGTGGAAGACTGTGTGACTGTGAAATGAGTTCTTGATTACTGTTAAATAATTATTAGTATAGCTTGCCATCTGTCAAATTAAAACATCATCATTATGGCCATTATTTCTTTCAATTTATTCACAGCTGAAATTCTGCTGAGCAAAACAGCCTGACCCTGCAGTACAGATGGATAAAACCATGACTATTGCCCAGATCACATGAGTTCAGCTAGCAGCTCAGGTGCTGAAAGAGACAGGTGGGGTATGTGACTGAGGGGCAAATACTAGCACTCTGGCAGGCCCATTCTGGGGGAGAAAGTAGTGTTTCTGGGTAGCTGATCACAGAAAACATGCGCACTACTGAAGTGATGAGGTCCAGGAATGGGTACTTGGCCATTCCAAGCCAATGAAGATAGCTGCCATAGTTTGCATATGGAACATTGCACAAGATAAAAAGAGAATTTAGGAAATCATGTAATGATTTGGGTGCTCATGTCAGCCACCAGTTGAATAGTTAGACCCTAATACAACCAATCTCATTTCTAGCATGTCAAGGAGGACTCAGCACAAATCTGTGACCGCCTGGATACAGCAGATCAGATTTGCTGAAATATAAAGATAAAAGGGCAGGATCTGAATCCATAAGGTTTGTTACGACATTTTGTAATAATGTTAATTTGTTAAAGGATGTAATCAATAAGCTTTGGAACATATTAAAAGCCAATGAGGAATTGGGTTCATGTTGCCTGACTATTGCCAATTTTCTTATAGGAGAGGCAAAACTTTAACATCTTATTTTTCCCACTATAAAAGGATATTAACAGGTTATTTGAATAAACAACAGATGTCTATATCAGGGGACAGACTTATTGGATCTTACTCGTGTGGTTCCTGTAGCTTTTGTAAGTATATGTTTAAGACTAGTTTTTAGTAATAAGAACACTGGCCGAAAGTTTGATAAAATTTTTTTTGGCAATTGTAGTCAGGATTGGGTAGCATATTTGGTGACCTGTCGGTGTTCTGCTTTCTATATAGGGTAGACCTCTAGACAATTGGAACAATGTACTGCAGAACATCTTAGTGACAAAAAGACTTACAAATGCCCTTTATAGACACTGTCAAACTCACCTAACAGCTAACTTTAAATTTATTATTATTGATCAGGTCAGGTCATCAAAACAGGGTTGGCATCCTATCTTAATGAATAAAGAGAGAAAATGGATTATTAAATTGGTAGTGTTATTCTATCCAGGGCTGAATGATAAATTATAAATTTTCAAGAAAAAGATTCTAGAAAGAAATGGGGTATATGTAGATATACTATTTTTAATACAAGGACATATACTGCATTTTTGTATGCATATTTTGGTGTGTTTATTTTGTCAAGGAAGGGATGTCATAATGATTGACATGTATGCTATATAAGGAATATGGGAAATGGATGTTCTGTAACTGGGGAAGGCATGTTGCCGAAACTGGTCTGAACTAAGGTGAAATAGATTGATTATTTGCTTGAGTCCCTGGTGCTGGCTTTTCATTTTGTATGCTGTTGGATTTATGTTGCCTTGCACTGGTCGTACTTGCTAGCTCAACTAGGAGGGAGTGCCTGGATACAGCCACATAGGTTTGCTCTCACATTAGATGCAGGGGAGAAAATAGTCTCAAGATATATTCAAGGAGACATTAAGGTCAGCAAGCATGGATGCAAAAATAGTATAAAACATTTTGAAAAGCAGAGAATCAGAATGCAGAATTATTTGCTGTGAAAAGTGGTAGGCAGAATGTATACAGCAGCTAAAGGATATTCAGTGAGTAGTATTAAATGGTGATTCATATAATTTACTAGGAATAGACAGCAGACGTCTATAACAGCAACAAATTAAAAGAAATCACTGTGGCCATTATTTCTTATATAAGTATACAACTTCTCTTTAAAGTGGAAAATACAGTACATTGTGTGTGTGAGTGTACACTCACACACACACACACACACACACACACACATATATATATATATATATATATATATATATATATATATATATATATATATATACACATATACATATACATACGTACATCTACTGTCAAATGTATTTCATTTAAATTAAAATGATTGAATGAAATGCAGTTCAAAGTGAATGGACATTTAGTATTTTTGAGAGATTGATGAATAATGGAGAAAGATAATTTTCCCTTTTCTCCTGTTTTGTACAGTCATGGAATTGGTACATTTAAGTTTGTGGATGTATGGGGTACACAGTCTACTGCATGGGGGTGCAGAGGACTTTCCCCCTGCCAAAAATCATTTATAGTTTTTGAAGCCCTTTACTGAAATAATTCCATTCTTTGATATATTTTATATAGGAAAATGGAATTCAAAATAACTGTACATTGACAAAGAGACAAAAAACATATATATACAGAGAGACAGATAGATAGATGATATTGATATTGATATATAGGCTATATGTGTGTTGTGTGTATATGTGTGCACAAACACACAGTATTTTGATTTTGCATTGCAGCCTGCAAATGTACCAATATTAAAAACATTTCCTTGAGTAAGAAGAAGATGGGATTTTCTTTCTTCAAAAAATAGCAAAGAGAGAGAAAAACTTGTGTAAGAGCAAACTGCCACTCTTTTTTCTTGGCCAAAATGGAAATTTTTGTGGAAGTGATTGAAGTTGCACAGTATGATGATGAATTACTCTATAATGGCCTTTCAAGAGAATAGTATGATGACTGAGAGACAATTAACTAGTCTACAAAAAATAGATGTCTGAAAAATTGATTACAGTAAAATGAAAGATAGTTAATGAAGTGTTGTTTAGAAATGAGCAAATGTGACGTTGACAGAAGCCTGAATATATCCAGACAATGTCAACAGGTGAAATAATAATTTAAATGTACATAAAGGGCACATTACCAAATGTGTGTGTGTGTGTGTGTGTGTGTGTGTGTGTGTGTGTGTGTGTGTGTGTGTGTGTGTGAGTGTTTGTGTGTGTATTTTGTATGACTTGGGTCTTGGCTGAAAAGGGTCCTTGGACCAATCCACTTACCTATTCAACAAATGATAAAGAAAGAAAAAAGAAAGAATAGTGAAGAGAAATAGCAGTCTGACAAACTATTAAAAGACCAGATTTCTAGTAACTTAATATCCGTGCTGACACATGACCTTTCTCCCAGCAAAGAATCCCAATGCTATACTGCTCAGGATGGATTATAAAATCTGTCTGTCTTTGAACGTGAACTTCTAGAATTGCAGGAACAAAGCCCATCTGCCCTTGATCATCATAATCATAATCATCATCATCAACTACCCCCTCCTTTTCCCATTTTCTACATGCGGTTGGGATATTGTGTCATCTGTCACAGCCTTTCTCAATTTAATGCCATTCTCCAACCTTCTTCAACATTCATGCATAACTGTTGCAGGTCTTGTCTCACATAAATCCATCCACCTTTTTGCTGGACACCCTCATTTCCTCTTGCCTTCTGTGATGATATGGGCAAGTGCCAGCTGAGCCAGCTGGAGTTTTGTAAATAATAATATGTCCTTTGAATATCAAACTGATTTATATAAGATGCTTGTGTTACAAATGTATTAGAACTGTATGTCATTTGTATATCAAACTGATTTGTACAGATGCTTGGGCTGAAAATGTATTTGTGAGGTTTGCTTGTGTTAAAATGTATCAACATTGCACCCTGCTGAAATGAAAAGGAATATACACATATTATTGTAACTGAATTAAATGTAGATGTTTTAATAGACGATACTGGGACAGCAATGATTAACCAGTTAGCCTGCTTTAAGAAACGTAAGGGAAATGTAAATGAGTTGTTAAACCATTAAAATGGCACCCCACAGTGCTGAAAAGGACCAGAGATGCTAGGTCTTGGAAAAAGCCTTAGTTCATTAGCTCAGTAAAAAGAAGGGAAGCTCCAGACACTGCCATAAACATTTAGATGTGTATTGTAGCTGTCTTTGCTAAATTCCTGTCTCAGCTTAAAAGAGAAATACTGTGACAACCTAGAGTCACGTGACCAGATGAGGTAATTTTGCCAGCCTCTTGGAAATTATATTTTAGATGTTACAGTGAGAAATCTCAGAGTATTGAGTATTTTGTTTTGGGTAACCTGACGAGAAATACCTTCACCCTTAGCATCTTGCCTTGCAGTAGTAAGTAACTTAACTATGGAACAATAATTCTTTTAGATTAGTCAGGAATATAATGACACTTAGTTAAGATATTGTTTTTCTTTATTTGTCTGAGTCTGTCAATCAAGTTTCCTTTCAATATTTCCTGTGATCTGAACTTTGTGGTTTACTGTGAATATATATTCAATATTTCCATATTCTTTTATTATTTATTATGAAATATATTTAAAATTTATTGTGGCTGGTCCTTGTAGAAAGTATCTAACATTTCTGAGTACTTATATTTATTTGGTGACACTGTGTGGGCCACTCCAGAAGGCCTAGCTGTTTTGATCAACTATTCTCATTTGCATTAGAATTAATATTACACCGTATAATTGGATACCCTTTGTAAGAGCCTAATAATAACAGACTGGTGGCAGTAAATTTACCTTATAGTCTGGGTAAAGCTGGTAGAGCGGGTAATCTGTGCCAGCCTTTCCCAGGTGTGTGTGTGTGTGTGTGTGTGTGTGTGTGTGTGTGTGTGTGTGTGTGTGTGTGTGTGTGTGTGTGTGTGTGTGTGTGTGTGTGTGTGTGTGAAAATTACATCTTAAAGAGTGTGTTTGTCAGCTATTTGGGACAGGGACATGAAGCACTGGGTTCACAGAGAGGGTGCTGGTGGACTTGGCTTGGACACTCGGCTGAGGACATAACCCTGCAGCTGTACCAGTGAGGAGTCTTACTGGGGACCTGGAGGGAGACAGATATAGAGACATCCAGACCCTGGGCTGAGTGTGTTCCCTGTGTGCTCTTAAGGGAAATTCTACTTGATGCATAGAGGTCTGCATCTGGAAATACTAAGTGCATCCTTCTGTATTCCAAGTGCACATCCCTCTCCAGTGTCAGTGGTGAGGATTCAGGCTCCTTGATTACTGGCCCAGTGTGGGGACATCACATATTGGTCACCATAACATATTGTGAGCAGTGATGAACATCACACCTCCTTCCTGTTTATCCCAATTCTTCTTTACCAAATTATTTTCTGTTTTGCTGCACATGTGCCCGAACCACTCTAATCTGTTCTCTTTGATCTTGTCTACAATTGGAGTTACTTTGGCTTCTGCTCTGATCTCGTCATTACATTGTCCCACAGTAATTATCCTGCCATCTATCTCAAGCACTTCATCTCTATGACTTCTACTTTCCTCAGATGCTTTGCCTTTACTGCCCAGATTTCTGTACCATCCAATAATACTGGTCACGCCACTGTTTTATACACCTTACTTTTTAGCTTCTTTGGCATTCGTTTATCATACACTACCCCTGACCCTCTGTGCCAGTTGGCTGCAGGCCCTCTAATTCTAACTTTGTCCTCCTCATTCAGACTTCCCTTCTCCTCAAACACCCCTCTCAGATACTTGAAGCTGTTAACCTGTTTCACTACTTTCCCTTCTACCTCAGTTCTCAACTTCTTCTGATTTCCCCCATTTGTTGCTGTTACAACTGTCTTATCTGTGCTCAGTTTCAACAAATGTGCCTTCAGTTTTGCATTCCATTCCACTATCCTTTGTTGAAGTTCTTGCTCAGTGTCTACTTGCTATGCGCCATTGTCTGCAATCAGCAACTTTTTGGCCTGTCCCCTCTGACCTGTTTGCTGATATAATCCATTACTAGTATGAACAACAGTGAGCTCAGTCCTGAACCCTGATGCACACCCTCTCCTACTAGAAACCTCTCTGTGAAACCAGACACTGTTCATACCTGAGTCATTGGGTCTTTGTACATAACCTGCACAAATTCTATCAATGATTCTGGGATTTCAAACCACTGCAGTACTGACCAAATCAAACCAAAGGAATCTAGCAGGTGCTAAACAGTTAGGTGCTATGCACCCCACTCCCATTGGAAGATTCAATAATAGTGTTCCAAAAACATTTTGGGTATTACAAAATGGATAAGCTTCATTTCAGACAATAACACTAAAATGACACCACCAGCACAGCCAAGGTTGTCAGAGCCATATTAAGAACAAACTTTAATTAAACTTGAATTAAAATAAAACACTAAGCGTTTTCATCCCACATGTGTCAGGGACTTCATCAGAGTTGCATTAGTCAGCTCTTACGTACTTTTTAAATTAATTCTCACCAATCAAATCCATCTAATGAAATATTAAATTAATCACTCCTACTTATATAACCTGAAGAGTACTAACAATATTTAGATATATTAAAACATACATTGTTCCAAAATGCAAAATTTAAGCAAATATAAGTAATAAAGCTAACATTATAAAATAATTGTAATTAATTATACACTGCCATAGTCTATTGCCCCAATGTTTAATACACTTACAATAGACATAGAATCATTGAGACCAGGAGGTTGGCACTCATTAAGCTTTAGTTGCCAAATCAATTCTTTTAATTCTAGTACATTTTTTTTAGGTCACCCCCACTTAAAGACCCCATAACTCTATTAACTATGAAAAATTTAAATTTCTTAATCATACAAGAAAACAACTGCTTATAAAGGGCGTTATTAGAATTATGTTTTTTTAATATCATACAGGTATTCCCTCATATGAACTCTCAATCTACAGTTGGGTTTACTCACATGGAATGCTGTACAAGTACTACAAATAACAATGTGAACTAAATAAGTAGTATCACAGTTACATTTACCTGGACAAATTAAGTTACTGTGTAACCATTCTACTAATAAGTAGGGAACTTTGTGGATGAATCTACAATATTTACATCTCCCACAAATACTTATACGGTGGACACAGTTTGTAAATAATCCCCAGTCTGGTTCTCAATCAAATTCTTTATGTGGAAACCATTTAAAAAAAACACAACTGGCTGCCAACCGAATTTTTCTTTTATATCTTTGGGGAACACCAAATTTCATAAATTTTGAACCCTTTAACATATTTAGTAATTTCATAACCTTGCTCCCTATTTCATCCTTGTCAATATTAGATTGACTTTTTCCAGATGAATTACCTTGTTCAAGTTCTAATAATAGGAGTGCAAATCTCATCTTCCTACCCTTAAATACTTCATCTTTAACAAAACATAATAAATCTTCAGGGTATTCTCTGTCTTTTAGCATACCCCACAGATGGTGTACTTCATTTTCAAAATATTCTTTTCCTGTTATCAGTCTTCATAATTGTACCATCTGGCCCTTAACAATCCCTTTTCTTTTGATGGAAGGAGTGACAACTCTCAAAATGTAAATGCAAGCTTGAAAATGTATTGTTTCTGTAAATAGTTGAATTAAATCTATTCAAATCCCTATCCTTACCAATAGCAACATCTAAATAATTAAAGTTATCATAAGTTGTCTCCAGTTGAGAAATATAAGATGTTAATTCATTAACGGTTCCATTCAATAAAATTAGAATATCTTCCAAAAATCTGAAATAGGTATAAACGAAAACTAAAAACCAGAACTAAAAACACATTTTTCCCACTCTGCCAAGACTCCATTAGCATAACTGGGACCACATGCTGCCCCCATAGCTACCCCTAAGACTTGATGAAAATAGTCACCCTCAAAAACTATATAATTATTGGAAAGCACTATTTCAAGGAGGGTATCAATAATCAGAATCTTCACAGGTGAAGTAGAGTATTGACAGATCAAAAATTCATTAATCAAACAATGCCCTTCATTATGGGAATGAGTGAGACTAAATTAACCATGTCCATAGTAATGAACAAGAGATTTATTACATTTTATGTTTTTTCAAATTTTCTAATAAATGCCAAGAATCCTGTAATATATTGGGAGGGTTTTCTAAACATTTATACATAACCTATCAATACATTTCCCTAACAGTTCAGTTTTAGGCCATGTAGCTGCTATTATGGGTCTAAAGTGAGGGTCCAACTCATTTTTATGTATCTTTGGTATACCAAAAAGTGCAAAGGTCAGTGGTTTAGTCACCATTAAATATTCAAGAGTTGTTTTGTCTATTAACCCTTGTAATAACAAATCATTCAAAGTAAAACAAATTTTGCTGTAAGAAATGTTGATTTCATTCTTAGACACTCTTTTATTGGTGTAATCATCTGATATTAGTTTGATCATTTTAGAAGAGTAGTCAACACTGTTCATGATCAATATCTTCTTGCCTTTATCAGGTTTCATGACCCTCAAACTTCTATCCATCTTTGGGTAATTTAAAAACTGCCTTTTCTCAGTTGGTAGCTTATCTGAAAATCTTCCCTAGACTTATAAAGTTGTCTAAGCTTGTTTTCACATAATGTCTCAAATATAGCTACAACGGAGTTTGAATGGGGCAAAAAAACACTCTTCCTTTTAACATTTAATTCACATATACTGCCAACTCTACCAGAAAAAAAAAACAGTCTCAACTTCAATTTTCTAGTGTATAATTTCAACTGAAATAAAACTTTTGCAATATCTACTATAAAATTAGGCACAAATTGAAAACCTTTTTGAAGCAATGACACTCCATTTTCAGAGAGGGTAAAATTTGACAAATTAAATACATTAAAACCAGCATGCTGTAATATATTGAATTTCCTTTTACAGCTGCAGTTACATTAGTCAAAAATGGGGCTATTTAATACCTCCTCCCTCTTCCCCATCCCTGTTGACAATGGCTGGAGAGATTGTTCTTCCTTTGATTCAAACCTATCTCCTCTTCCCGGGCTAATCTCTCAGCTTTCCTTGGACCTCTAAATCTAGGAATGCCCAATTGTTTTTTTTCTTCATCTCAGCTATTTTTCTCACTGTAAACATTGGGCCTGTTGTGTTGCATCCTGATCTGAATCTTTAGGGAGGTCGGCATAACAGTTAAGGATAAGGTGGTTACCCTACAGGCACAAGGTACAAGGTTTGATTTTCACATGGGATAATTGGCTAGACTTAAGATGGCCTACAAGAACAATTAGCCTAGTACTAATCTATGAACCTATGAACTGCTCATTTACCATTTTATTTTTGACTACTCTGCATATTCACTTATCATTCAACCTCTCCAGAACTTTCATTCAGTGTGATAGGAGTATGTTACCTCTATACTGCCCACAGTTGCAATGTCTCCTATGTTCTTGAACAATGGCACTAGTATGCTTATTCTCCAGTCAGTTGGCATATGTCTTGCTCTCCATACTGCCATGTGTACCCTCAGGAGCCATTTCTCCTCTGTCTTACCCAACATCTTTACCATATCTACGGTGACCTCATCTGAGATCATTGCTTTGCCTGACTTCATTTTCTTCAGTGCTGTTCTTACTTCTTCAAGGGTGGGTTCCTCCTTTTCCTTCATCATAGGCTGTGTCTGAGGCATTACAGGTTTTGAAGGGTTTTCTTCATTCAGAAGCTGCTAGAAATAGTGCCTTTCATTCATGTGGGATGGTGAGTAGATTATTGTTGGCTTCTCTTATGAAAGGTGTCTGACTATCTTTTTTGTCTTTCTATCTTTGCTTTGCAATCTTATAGAGTTTCTTTGTGCCATTTACTGAGTCTCTTTCCAGAAGCTGGTAGAGTGTCTCTGATGCCTTGTTCTTTGCTACTGCAACAACTGTCTTAGCCTCTTTGTTAGACAACCAGTATTCCTTCCTAGCCTGTTTTGTCTTTTCTATCTGCCACTTTTTCCTGCACTCCTTGTTTCTTTTTGATGACTTCCTGGATATCTGAATTCCACCACCAGCTTTCCTTATATACCTTGTTTCCATACCTGGCTCAGTCACATATCCATTCTATAGTTCTCACATGTGCTGTTTTGAGGTGCTGCCATTGATATTCATTTCCACCTAGTCCCTCTTCTTCCTGAGATGCTAGACCCCTGAGTAATTCTTGAACTCCTGCACTTTCTCTCCAGCCAAATTCCAGGTCTTCAGTCTAGACTCTGTTGATCTTAGAGCCTTCTTTGACTACTGCTTGCAGCTGATTGAGGCAACCAGTAGTTTATGTTGTGGTCCAACTATTCACTGTGGATGACTTTACAATCTCTGACTGTACACCAGTGCCTTTTCCTTACTAGGAGGAAGTGTACCTGAGTTGCATGTTGACCATTTTTGCATGTGATCTTGTGACTATTTCTCTTTCTGAACCATGTGTTGGTTACTATCAAGAAAATTGCCAGACAGAAGTCTAGAATGGCTTCTCCTTCTTTATTCTTGTTGCCCAGCTCATTTGGACATAGTCAGCCCTCGTATACTATTCTGTCTATCCTGATATGTGCATTCAAGTCACCTATTATCAACAATTCATGTTTTCCTGCTTTATCTAGTTGGTCCTGCAACTGTTTTTCCTCACTATTGGAGACCTGCTGTGGGGTATAGGCTGAAATTATGAATACTGCCCTATGAGTCTGATTGCCATGAGTCTATCACTAATTCTGATGATATCCTTTACTGTATTCTGAAGCCTGACCCTCATCATAATTCCCACTAAATTTCTAGTTTGTTCTCCTGAGTAGTAGACTCTGGATCCCAAACCAAGTGACTTTGCTGCACTACCCTTCTATTTTGTCTCCTGGATACATAGAACATCCAGCCTCTTCCTTACCATCTTGTCATCCACTTCCAAGTTTCATTCTGTCACTGAACCTACACTGAGTGTAGAAATTCTTAGCGCATGTTTAGCAGGTTGACTGGTTTTACATCCAGCTTTCATTCAACAGTGCTATCCCAGGTAACTCAAGCTGGGTAGCTGGACACCAGCCAGCTGCTGGGCTTCATGGCAGGCACACACTGGTCAATAGGGGCACATACTCCCCTCCCACTGTTATCATTACATATCAGAGTAAGCCATGTCCTCAACCTACTTATCACTGGTAACTATCCATGCCCAATTTAGTGGCATTAGTCAACATGACTGAATGCCGCAGTGGTGCAACAATAGCGTTGTTCATAGGTTCATAGGTAGGTACTAGGCTATTGGCCCTAGGGCCCATATAAGCCTAGCCAAAGGCACCCTGGCTTTCGCCACCCAAGAAAATTATTTTCCTGTGCCACAGTCGAGCAGAGCCACAGAAGTGATCCCCGGGGTGAATTTCCTATCTCCCATCGAATCATCAAGATTTTTCTTGAAGAGTGGTAATGAGGAGCTTTGTTTGATATAGACAGGTAGTTTGTTCCAGAGTATGGGAAGTCTCTGGGACAGGAATCTATCCCTCCAGCATGTTCTGTTTATTGTGGTGACAAGGTTTAGGTCCCTAGACTGTGTATCTCGTAGGGATTGGGATTTCTTTAGGTGGAGCATGTCTATGTAAAAGCTCTGGGTTTGACATAGCTTTGTGTGTGAGGCAGAGGTCGCCTCTGAGTAGGTGATATGCAACGGAGTAAAGCTGCAGTTTTTTGAGACTGTCTGCATAGGGCATCTGTTTGAGGCCGGTAATCCTCTTTGTGAGGTATTTCTGTGGCCTTTCCAGTTGTTGCAGATGTCTTGTGAGGTACATACCAAAAGGGGCATTGTACTCTATAATGGGTCTAATGAGTGACAGCAAGAGGTTCTCCTGTTCAATTCTCGGCTGGAGCAGTTTCTGTGTGGAGTCTGCATGTCTTCCCCTCAGTTGTGTCACGTTTGAAAGACATGCGTGAATGGGCATGCCTTCATTAAAGGTTGGGCATTGGGCTGGCACCTCAGCACCATAAAAAAAATTGACTGCCAATCATTAGTGGACCGGAGTTCCACTGTGGCGACCTCTAACTGGGAAAAGCCAAAAGAAGAAGAAGTCAACATGACTGAATCACATAGAGCCATTTTCTACACTATCAAGTTGCTAGCCCTGACACAGCATGCAGTCTGTGATTCATGTTCTCCTATATTGAGAGTACTGTGCACCACAGTTAATGCCCAAAACAGTTGGTATATACAACTCTTCCCCCTAATAGGCACCATCTAGAGTCTGTGCATGCTGCCCACAACTCTGTTATGTGGCTGAGTTTGAAGTGGAAACATTTGGCATGTTTCTGGTAGGTGGACACAGTGTGGACATGCAAACTCCACACAGGCAATTGGTCAGAGGCCAGGATCAAACTTTGTACCTTGTGCATAGGAGGTAAAAACCTTAAGCATTATGCCATCTGGTGTCTTCTAAGTTGATCTGCTAGCTTATACTTGATATTTTTTTGTTTATGCAGCCATTGTAAGAATGTGTTGAATGCAAAACTTTGACATAGTATACAGTACTACAACAAAGTGAATACCCATACATTATCTCTGTCCTGTGTAATTTTATGCCAAGATAGACTGGGTGCTTTTCACCATCTATTTCTTGAAAATGTATAGGTCATCCTCCACTTCCAATGCCTCTGTATGGATGACAAACAGTTTGGAAAAGTTAGTTGCAACACAATCTGTTTTTCAGCTTACTTAAAACCTCATCCACTGATACAGTCTATCTTACATGAATGGGGCCTTACATTTTATAAGGTCTATTACAGGATGGGCTACAGAAGCAAAGATCAGGACAAATGTCCTGTAATAGTCTACTAGCCCTAATAATGCCTTTACTTGGTGTGTGATACTACTGGGTGCCAACCAGTTCTTCACAGATCCTATCTTGTCTGCTTGCTGTTTGATTACCACTCTCTCAAGCACATTTCCTAAATATCTATCTTCTGTCATACAAAGCTTGCTATTAGCAATATCAACAGTAAGCCCTTGCTGTCTTAAAGATTCTTCCACCATTTTTAATTTGGCTAAATGTGACTCTGAGTCTTTTGACTAAAGTTTTCTATGGCCAAGGTACACAGCTAGATACCTGGCATTAGGTCTGAGAACTTTATCTATTAGCTTTGAAAAGTGACAGGTGTTCAATGATGCCCAAAGAGTAAGATAGTATAAGGAAAAGGAGCTTTAAAAATTGGGAGTGTTATCTATTATTTGGCTTCAGGATTTAGGGAGCTCTACCAATATACCTGGTCAAATTTATCATTGTCAAAAACTTGCTCTGCATAACTCCTCTATGAGCATCTTCACTGAAGACACTGAATGAGTGTCAAACATAGATATTTCATTTAATGTCCAGAAGTCATTACAAAATAATGAGTCACCCTTCTTAGGTTCTAAGACATTCAGATTGTTTCATTCACTTTGGGACTTCCCAATAACTCCCACTTTTAAGTATATTTGTCAATTGTTCACTTATTGCCTTTCTTTTGGATTCCAGTACTCTAAATGGTAAAGTTTCAGTATGCTGCTGAATTAATTTGTCCTACTAGGTAACTCTCAAAAAACTTTTCAGCTTCTCAGTAAAAATTATTTAACTACTCATGTCTACTCTTTAGACAATGTTTCTTGTGTTTGTATAGGATGGATAGAAATCCTTGATGCCATACTGTTGGTATATACCTTAGCTTCCATACTGACTGCAAAAGCTTTAGCTTCCTTTGATCATTTTAACACATTTACATAATGTATCTATCTTGGTCTTCCCTTCCCAGTCTGTCTTGAATTTACCTATCACCTTCTTAATAAATCTCTACCTCCTCAAAGAATCGTCATCTCTCTCAGAATTTGTTCTCGGTAGAAACTGAGCAACACTAACACTTCATCCCATTTTAAATTTTCTGAGACTGGATTTCTTGTTACATACACCGTGTTGCATTTTTTGTGACCTTCACATGTCCTCCTGCACTGTTGGTATAGCAGTTTTAGATAAAATTCATAGCACTCATGATGAACTTCAGCCTTGTAGGTGTGGCAGGTTAGTAACAGAAAATATGAATATTCTTTGAGACTGTCAGATTTACAGAAAATTTAAACAGGAAACTTTAACAAAAAATTCTAGACCCAGATTATTAGAGAATCTAGGATGGTAACTTGGAAGATTTGTGTGAATTTTATTTGCAGCATTGCATTATTATTGTTAAAATTATAGCAAAGGGAAAACAGTAGAGCAGAAAGGGTTAATAATTTCTAAAGAGTGTGTGTAATACATTAAGAAAATTATTTGATTTACAAGATGATTTTAAGTATTTATCTTTTTAAAATATATGTTAATTATTGTGCTTGGTGCCTCTAATTTCTGTTGGTTGAAACAATGAACAAACAAGCATTGTGTCAACAGAAAAAAAAATTTAATATAATTTCTGCATGCTAGCAGGCCTTATTGAAGAGAAGCCCTCTCTGAAAATTAGCTATACTCCAATGCAGTAGAGCAAAAATAAAGGATGATATTTTCATAATCTGATCAGGGGCTTGTGCAGCATCCTTCAGAGTATTTAAAGTATGCCAATAGTATAATTTAGAGCAGTTCTATTGCCGCTGTGCTTTTAACCATTGCTTCACATTCTAGAACTTTGATAGTAATAAGCACACTTCACATCCCAGAAGTTCAGTCGTAATAAAGCAGTGCCTCTGGCAACCTGTAAAAAATTGGATTTTGCTTGCTGTCATAAAAATGTTGTTGTGTGTGTGTGGGTGTGTGTGTGTGTGCGTGTGTGTGTGTGTCTGTGTGTGTGTGTGTGTGTTTATGAGACATTATGACAGCAAGTAAAATCCAATGTTCTTATTAGATTTAAAATAAATAAAGAAAAGAAGAACAGTATGGAAAGCATATCTGGCTTCTCTAGGGACTGACAAATTCCTCTGAGTGTTAGGTCATGAGTCTTAAGTTGCTGGGAATTAAAGTGCTAATAACTGTTTCTCACAGGAAAACATTGCCCCTGCAGACTGTCAGGATGCAACAGCTTTTTTTGTTTGGGACACTTCTCTTTTATATATGTTTGTGCAACCACTAATTGTCTATAAATTTGGGTGTTGGGAATCTTATTCCCTACATTTTATTGTAAGGAGCTTGCCCCCCCCCCCACACACACACACAAAAAGTATTGCCTGAGTTTTTGCACTTGCATGTTTCAGACATTTGTTTTGGCCATATGGTTTGCTAGCATTTGGTTATCAAACATTTCATGATGCAACCAGCTGGAGGATGGAAATCTGTGACAACATTTTTTGGCCTCTCTTCAATATCTGCTGATTAAGGAGGACAGCTGATAATTAGTAGGACCCAATAAGTTAGCCTGAGGCAGACTAATTTACGAATGACTAAATGTGATGAGATTGAGGCACAGCAATATGAGTAAGGCAATATCTAGAATTTAAGGTTACTCAATACTTATATGTGTAGTTTCAGGTTCTTGTTCACTTTAATCAATACTGGATAAATATATATTTCATAGAAGTCCATGCTTTTATTCAAGGGATAAAGATAAAAACATATCTGGAGCATAAGAATGAAACCCATTAATTATGTTGCAACATATATTCTGCCAATAGAAAGAAATAATTTTGCACGTTGTTTCATCTTCCCCCACAGGTTCATAGGTAAATACTAGGCTAGCTGCCCTTTTGGTCCATTTTCAACCCAGCCATTTTCCTCTTTGTGCTCGGAATAACCTATCTCATTTGGTTATAGACTGGCCTTACCCATCCCATGGTTGATAATTGTATTTTACCCCTAATGAGAATAACTGTGATCATGCCATAGATAATTTGAAATGCATAGGATATAGAACTGAGGATCTGCCTCTGTCTATTAGTAGGTCAGGAGTCAGTCCTGGATTAAATTTTCTGTTTCCCATGCATAGATCCAAGCTGTGCTTGAATATGGACAGGGATGGACTTTGTTTTATGTTGAATGGGAGTCTGTTTCACAGCTGCGGTATTCCTCTGCAAGATATACCTGTCCCTCCAAACCATTCTGTTGATGTTGTAGTAGAGATTTAGATCCTTAGGCTGAGTATTTCTGATACCATTTGACTTGCTTATGAGCAGTAAATCCATCAGTAATGGATCAGAATATGCCTTGTATACCTGAAGCAGCTTAACTCTTAACAGTCGGTACTGTACCGAGTATAGTGACAAGGCGTTGAGTCAGTCCATGTAGGACGGGTCTACCTGAAAACGCAGACAGTGCACAATGCCGATGACGAGAGCACCGGCACCAGAAGATTGACTACGGAGAAGACCGACAGCTGAGATTCCCGACACTGAGAATACCGACATGTTAAGGTAAGTGTGCGATAGGGCGGACGTTAGGGTCAGGGTGTGGGTAAGGTAAGTGTGTGATTGTGATGGACTTGAGGGTTAGGGGCGGATTAAGTGAGTTAGGGTTAGGGTGCAGGTAAGGTAAGTGTGCGATAGTGACAGAGTTAAGGGTTAGGGGCAGATTAAGTGAGTTAGGGTTAGAGTGCGGATAAGGTAAGTGTGCGATAGTGACGGACCTTAGGGTTAGGGTTTGGGTTAAGGTTAGTGCATAGATAGTTGTGTATGTAAGGTTTAGTGTGGGTTTTTAAGGTTTTTGGTGTGCTTGTGTTGTGTGTGTGTTTTTTAGGAAAGGTATTTGTTTTTTTGATTGTCGGGATTCTGGTTTGTCGGGCATGTGAAGTTTCGTGTTTTTTAACTTTCTGTTTTTGTCGTTTTTTTTCATGTCGGTTATTTCGTTGTCAGTGTTTTGGCGTGTCGGTGTTATCAGGTAGGACATATTGTTTAGGCCTTTTATCATTTTAGTAAGATATCTCTGGGGACATTCCAGTTATTGCATGTGTCTGGACAGATACATGCCAAAGCAGGCATTGTATTCAATGACTGGCCTAATGAGGGCTTAGTAAAGGAGGAAATGTCATCCTTCGATCTACAAACAATCCCATTTGTTTGTAAGCTGTGCAATATAGAAGGAGTTTCTTACAACAATAGACACGTTGGTCAAAAGTTATGTCACTGTCCACATAAGTTCCCAAATTCCAAACAACTGGTTCACCTCTTAGGTGTATTGTCAGTGTGGTAGTTCCCTTGGGTAATGACATCCAAAAGGATACAATAATGCATTTCTGGCATTTAATTTCAGTCTATGGTTTTAGCACCATGTATATATCTTGGACAAACCTTCTTTCAAAATGGATAAATCATTTGGATATTCAATGACTGGTCATAGCTTGCAGTGATCAGTCAGAGCCCGTTAGTATTGGCTTTTACTTCAGAAAAGTAGATGCCAAACAGGAGAGGTACCAGCACAGAACAATGGGGGACTCTACTGGTGACAGGTCTCTTTTGGGAAAAATTTCTCCTATTTTAATTTCCTGTATCCTATCTGTTGGTCAGTTGGCAATTGAGTGGGTGACACAGGGGGTTTATTCTCAGTTTAGCTTTTCTACTATGCTTGAGTGGGAAATTGTGCCAAAAGCTTTGGCCAGGTTGAGGTATGGGGTGCATATACAGAGATGTCGAACTATGGTTATACCAGTCATCTTTTTGTTTCAACATTAGCAAGAGCAGTAATGTTAAATGTGCAACTTTAGGACATGGAATGAACAAGAAATATATTTATGAATAAAGAATGAGGAATGTAATTCTGAAATAGCAAGATTGCTGAAAGAAGCAAAACAAGATTTGCAGGCACTTCTTTAAAGGCTTTTTAGCAGTTTAGAATACAACAGAAAGAAATTTGTAAAATACAATGTAAATACATAGCTATTTTAAATACAACTGTCATTTAAAGTAATTGATTTCTGTGTGTGCAAAAGGCTCAGTGCCTGGTTTAGATACAATCTTACAAATGAAGCAAATAGCATCCTCAACTAAGATGCCCCTCCACATTCTCCTTAGCTACCTCCCTACTAACATACTCCACCATATAGGGGTCAAAGAAACTCTGGGACATAACTGGGTTGTATTGCTCAGCTAAGCTTGTAAAGATCCTGGTAGTCATTAGACTAGTATAAACCTATGAACCTATGAAATGAGTGATTAACAGAAAAGGAACATACTAAACTCTGCAGTGAACAACTCCCTATCCAGGAGTTTTGTCATAGTTTAATGTGTGCTTATTGCTACTGCATCAGCATTTTAAGAAAATGCAGAAAAACTATGTCCCATTACTTGCCTAATAATAATAACTCCAAGTGCTACCATTTCCAAAGTATAGCCTTCACCCATCCTTTTCGGCAAACATTTATTGAACTGCTCAAAACACATGGATATCAGCAGACACTTGTGCCAAGCAACTCTGGTCAGCTATGGATTGAATGACACACCTTCTGCATTGATCCTTCAAAAAGGCAACAGTTACCACTAGGCAGGTATATACTAGATTTTTGCTAGGCAGACAACTTTGCATTTTACCTGCATTTAAGCTAAATAGAAATAAATTAATTCCTTTGCAAAGTGGGAACAAATGTGACATTGGTAAGATATGTCCTGCACACAAATTACAAAGTGTTATACTCTTCCTCTACATGCATGTACACACACACACACACACACACACACACACACACACACACACACACACACACACACATGCACTGAGAGGAATATTGCATTCCTAATCTTCAACACCCTCAGAAGTTCTCTTTTACACTTCATTCCTCTTTTATTTTCTATTTAAATCAGCATCACTAATCATTATTAAACTGGGGCAATTGAAATAGATTGTTTATAGTGTGAAGAACAGAGAGAGGGGAAGAAAATTATGGCAGGAGCAATAAATGACCATTCTCAGATCTCCGACTTCCATACTTTAAATACAGGGGCATAACAAAGTTTGATACCTTCACATGATTGTTTTAACTAGATCAAAGTATTTCCTCCATCTTAAATAATAATAGACTATTATTGTTCAGTTCCACAGTCCTTAGCAAATTGTATTTGTGTTACTGTATTCAACTTCATATAGCCAGGAATAAATACACTTATTTCTAAGACAGATGGTAATGTTTGCCAAATCAAATCGTAAGGTAAATTGCTTGCATCTCAAAATTGTCAATGTGCCTGCCATTTAATATATGTTCATCTCCAGGTTATGATAAGCAGCTGCAAGGATGCAAGCCTATAAAATACATCTTTTGCACACAGCTGCAAGGAAGATTTGTTGTTTCTCATATGATAGTTTTTTTCTTGAATATCATAACTTATAAATGGTACAGAAGAGAGCATGTGAAAGGCAGGAGAAGATCCCACTTCTTTGTAGTATTTAAACCATTTTAGTATAATTCTTTATTTGAAAAAACATATAAGGCATTGAGTCTACTCTACAGTAAATTAATGTTAATTAACTGAGTGCTTGACGAATGTGCTCTCCTCACATTTTGTGACTGCATTTAAAACAATGTGAAGCCAGGGTGTTTAAACACTGCAGGAGTCATTATCAGGTCAGACACTTGTCTTAGTCTTTAGAATTACTTTTTTTTATATTGTGTTCAATTCTCAATACTTTTATATGGTGGCTGGCAATGCAGCTGTTATGTTCTAGCAGGACATCAGAGCTTAATGGCACTCACAGGTACTTCACAAAGTTTTGTCATGCATCTCTCAGTGCTGTCAGGCCTTCTTGTATCAGAAAGATGCTTAATAATTTGACTTTTTTCCAATTTAGAACTTAATCATGGCACTTGATATATTACACATAAACAGTTACATAGTTCCCACCCTAGAAATTCAAATACAAGATAAAATTCATGGGAACAGAAATTAATTGTATCTTGTATTTGAATATAAAACAATTGTCATGTTGCTTTATGTGTGTGTGTGTGTGTGTGTGTGTGTGTGTGTGTGTGTGTGTGTGTGTGTGTGTGTGTGTGTGTGTGTGTGTGTGTGTATGTCTGCACATGCGCATACATTTGTTTGCATGTGCGTTTATCAGTGAAGGAACATTAGATAAATTTAGAATAATTCACTGATATAGAAAAGTGTACTTATGACATTGAATTAAATGAGATGTGCAGAGGAAACGTCTGTCAATGAGGACTGCTTCACTGAAGGCAAACAGTAGTGTTCATCACCACACACCATTAAAAACTAGCATGTGATACTGCAATTTGCAGTATGATTTGATTGCATTAGGTAACTCATTGTGAATATAGTATGCAAAGTATGCTAAAGTAGAAAACTAATGGAAAAGAGATTACTGGGCTACAAAAATGAAGAATGATAAGACAGGACTGCTGAACACATTGCTTCATTTGAGAGAAATGTAGAGCAAGAAAGAGTGAGAGCACAAAATAAGCAGCAAGACCTTTTATAAATGACAGCTACTGTCCTAAAAATATCCTTGGATGTAAGTGATAAGGAAGTTTGTTCCAGGTCATGAGCAGGAGTATGTTATGGTATCTATGGATGTTTGAACCTCCAAGGAATTGACAAAGAAAACTTTGTGGGACAAACATCTAAGGGTCTGAATGTAAGGAAAGTGCTTGGTAAACCACTATTTTACAAAATCCTGTAAATGAGCCCATATAACCCCAAAATTACTTTTCTTCCTACCGTTCCCTACATTTGCAGTCCTTTCATGAATTTGAATCCTGCACAAATGTTTGTGTTGACTGAGCATGCACAACATTTATTTTATTTATTTATTTTATTTTACATTTGTTGACCGGGCTAGTCTAGCTGGATATATGTCCATTTTCAGTAGAGTTATAATCTCTAATGATAATAAGTAAAAACATTAAAGAACTACATGTAAAGTAGATAGTACAATAGTTATGGAATAACAAAAGAATTGTAGGTCATGACATACATGGAGAATACAATAACATGTACAGAGAGTAGGGATATAGGAAAATAAGATGAAAAGTAGAAATTTAGAAGGAGTTACAGGTCAGTAGAAGCTGATTTGACATAGAAATTGAGAAATTGCAGATGTGAAGTAAAGTCAGGGTGAAATAAAGATTAGTACAGGGCACAGCCATTGTGTTTTGAGGTATAGCTTGAGTTTCTTTTAAAGGGAGATTTTGAGGGAATAGATGAAAGTTCAGAGGGAAGCAGGTTCCAATCTTTTCCAACAGTGTTAGACCTTGTTGTTTGACTTGACAGTGTCTATAAGAAGTTTGTGTGCAGATCTTAGGGACTTTAGGTTATGGTATGGACGAATCAGACTGGATAGTATAGGTGTTTTGTCAGGTTGATACAGAATTTGATGGGCCATGCTAAGTTGGTTAATTTTTAGTTGCTGCCGATATTCCAGCCAGCCTAGTTGTTTTAAATTAGTACAGTGGTGGGTTCTGTAGGTGTTTCCTGTGGCAAATCTGGCTATGTTGTGGTAGGAGAGTTCTAGTTTTGACAGATTCTTTTTTGATAAGTTGGTAAATATGGGAGAGTTGTTCTAGATTCTGGAGTGAGGAAAGGTTTGATTCTGTAAAGAGAACCTATTTTCTTGTTAATGGTTTTAAGTGTGTTGTCAATGTGGGTATCAAAGTTAAGGTTGTTGTCAATTGTAATGCCTAGTAGTTTGGTAGTAGAGTCTTGTGATATAGGTGTGCCATTTTTTGATGTTATAGTAAAATCAATATGGGGAGATTTGCTGGAAGGTGTAAAGAGGAGCAGTTTAGTTTTTACAGTGCTGGGAAAACCATTCTTCTACAGAGTTAAATATGTGTTGTGTGAGGGAGTGAAGGTCTGATACAGATGTGGCTGAGCAGATTAGTGTTGAATCGTCTGCATATTGTATACATGTAGCTTGGGGAGCAACTTGGTGTAGGTCATTGATAAATAAAGAAAATAGGAGGGGAACATATTCAGACATATGCAAACATATTTCAGCAACAGACACTGCTGTCCACATAATACAATGTAGAATAACAGGCTCTCCTAAGCAGTGTCTGCCATCTACAGACTCACTGATTGTCATTTAGTTTTGTTGATGTCAGTACTGTCATCCAAAAGCAGTGTGCTGCTAAAGATCTAAGACATGTTGCTGAGATAAGATATTTCTTTGATCATTTGGTTCAAAGGGGTGCATCCTTCAGCCTTATTATGCTTTTCTGGCTACTTACTGCTAAGTTGCTATAACTTAGTACAATTTATAAATAACTTTGGGCATTTTACCCAAGATGCTGTGAATGTGTAATATCTCATCTGTCTGTCTTTAAGTTCTGCACACATACGTTTCTTCTAGTAGATATGCACATTAATCCTCTGTTCTTAGCATTATTCTTTACAAGTATTTATTTATTTATTTATTTATTTATTTATTTATTTTGGCATTTGTTAACTGGGATAAGTCTGACTGGGCATGAGACCTTTTCAGCCAAGGTTTGTGGAGAAAAGCTCCAGACAAAACAATAATAATAATGATAATAATGTTGACATAGTTATGTTGTTCAAGACAGGGATATATAGCAAGCACAGAAATATTATCCATAGTAAAATTAATACATAGCCATCTGAGTAAGAATGCCAGATTTAGTAGTAAAATACAACAACAGAAAAAACTTTCCAGAACAAGCCAAACTATCAGTACAAGTAGGTGAGAAGGAAAGGATGGACGTAGTAATTAGGAAAAGAAAAGAATGGAAGTAGTTGGCAAAAAAGTGAGAAATTATGAAAGTAAAGGGAAAGAATGAAGGTACAAGGCAGTCAGATGATGATTATCTGGGATGGGTTGACAGGGGTAAGGGGTGGGAGGGGTACCAAAGGAAATATGGAGGTAATGGGGTGAGTGTATAATACATTAGAAATTAGAAATTGTAAAAAAGGGTAAAGAGGAGAGGTTGAAGGTAGGTTAGGCAGGAGAATTTAGAAGAGGAGGTAGAGGAGTTAGGTATGTTGATGGGACGTAATGTGGCACTAAGACAGGAGAAGAGGCAAGAGTTAAGAAGTTTTTCTCTTAAGGCTTTTTTAAATCTGAGACTATTTAAGATATATCAGATGGTTAGAGATTTTTTTTAATATTTTTATTTTTCTTCTTCTTTTGTATTGCATGTATGTACAAGATCCAGTCATTATTCAAGATACAGTAGAATCACAATTTTTTAAGAAGATTTCAGAAATAGTTAGGTACATCACATATCTAGAGAATTTTCAGCATTATAGCAAAAATACATTGATAACATCCTATGCATACTATATACAAAACAGTGCTACAGAAAGTGAATTTATAATTAACATTGTGTCATAGTTATCATATTGTTTAAATACAGATACATATATAGAACAGAGGTGACTCAAAGCGCATGAGGGTGAGTGCTTCTATGCCTTTTCTCTTTTAACAATCACAATAATTTGTCATTCCACAGTCAGCTAACCTTTCAAAATATGATCCAGCAGAAGACTCCAATATTTTAGAAAATAAGAACCCTTACTTTGGTTATTCGTTATATACTGATGTGCTGATATATACATTATTGTCATACTTCTGAAACCCTCCCAGGATAGTTTGGTTCAATCTAGCCAGTTCTGGGTAATATACAATTTAACTAGAGAGAAGAGAGCGATTAGAATGTGTAGGTTAAACTTGGGTAATTTTTGAAAGGTAATATGCAAAATTGCAAATTCCCATGGTAATGTGGATTTTTGATATGCCATCTTCTCTTGTCTAACTCTTAATGAGCACCATCATTTATAAGTGCATTTGCAGCTCCAGAAGATATGGAGTAATTCTCTTATTTGTGAGTAACAGCACGGACAATTTGGAGACCTCCGAACTGAAGTTGTTAAGTATTCCTGGGGTGAAGTAAGCATTGCTGGTTATCATTGAGTATATATGAATTGTTTGAAAGGGATTACTTTTAGTGTTGTTTCAACAGAATTAGGTTTTTGTTTTTCAGAGCATTATTTGATCTTATCAGTCCAGTATTTTGAATACAATAATGATGATTGGTATTTAAGAGATACTATTAACTTATAAGTGTTAGCATCTTTAAGGTTAGTAAATTCCATAATGTAGCACATGTATTTAAGTCTTTTTCATTACCCTTAAAGTCACTGAATATTGAAGTACACAGTTCTCTGATTTGCCTTAGCATTATGATGTATCCCTTTGGAAGGTTGAGAACATTCCTTATGCGTTCTAAAGACTTTTTCCTATGTCTGTAAATATCCCAGACTTTGTATTCCTTAATGAATGGATAGTTGTTCAGATTTAACATCATCTATTTAATCTGAGGTTTGGGTTCAGATGTCATGGCTGTATGAGGATATAAGTACGTGTCAGATTTAAAGCTTCCAACATTTTCTGAAACCTTATTATTCTATGTTTTAAAGAAAAGTGAAAATTGCTATCCTTTAAGCTCTCCTGATTTAAGAACGGATGGGCTTTGGGATTAATTTTACTGTTTTTGATATAATTATACCATAATTTCATCCATAGTGGATACCATTCTTTACTCTTGGGAATTATAATCAGCAACTTGTATAATCCTGTTTGCAGATATTATGTCATAATACAGATTGAAATCAGATAATCCCAATCCACTTCTTTCTTTCAGGTGCATTAATTTCTGGTAACTAATTCTGACCAACTTAAGATACCAGATAAATTTAGCTAAAGCTGCATTCAGTTTCTTAAAAAAGGTTTCTGGACTATTACATTTGTTGCATTTAGCTGAAATAGTAGGTTTGGAAAAATATTCATTTTTATAATTGCTGCTTTTCAAAGGAAAGGTACCTTCATTTTTGCCATCTCTAGATATCCTAATCAATGTCAGACCAAACCTTTAGTAAATTATTCTGCATGAATAGTTTTGGGCTATGGTCAAAGGTGATACCTAAATGTTTAAGGGTGTATTTTAAGTTTATTTCCAAATCTGGAAAATAAGCGTCAGTGTGGCTTATTGGATTGATAGGGAAAAATTAAGGACTTTATAGGATAAATTTTGTAGATTGAGACTTTTGAGAAGCTATTGATTGAGTCAAGAATTTTGCCTAAGTCTGTGTTAGGGTGTGAGAAGTATAGATTTAAATAATCAGCAAAGGCTGTCAGTACAATTTTGTTCTTAAAAATTTATGGGATGTGAGCGTACATTTTTTGAGTTATAAGTAAAAAATAGAGGTTCTATATATAAGTTAAAAAGGTAGGGAGATAACAGACATCCTTGTCTGGTCCCATTTAAAATTTTTATTGGATCTGAATTTGTCTTCATTATGTGTAGAATTGAGTGAGTGCTGTCATATAAAAAGTTTACTATATTTGTAAATTCTTGTGGTATATCAAAGTGCAGTAATACAGAAAATAAACATTTTAATTTTACTCTGTGAAACGCTTTACAAGGATATAAGCTAAGGGCATAGATAATAAAATCATTATATCTACGGTTAATGTGTTGTCACATGTCTGTCTGCCATTCATAAATCCTGATTGTCCAGGTGATATTATGTTAGGTTATATTTTTTTAATCTGTTTGCAATTATTACAGCTAAAATTCTGATGTTTAGATTTAAGAGAGAAATTAGTCTATAATTTCCAGGGTTTTTAAGATCAGTCTTGCCTTTAGGTATAAAAATTGTCCTTGAGTTATTTAAATGTAAATCTGTAATGTCATATTATTTAATTTAATTATAGATTTTTAATAAGAGTTTTGATATGTTTGCCCAAAGGATTTATAGAAATCTGCTGTATAACCATCTGGTCTAGGAGCTTTACTTGTTTTCAGAATATTTATTACTGAAAAGATTTATTTTTGTGTGAAGGGAACTTTAAGTGAGTCCTTTTGAGCTTAACTAATCTTTGGGAAGGTTAGATTCCTTAAGAAGAGATCCCTCTCTAACTCAGTAGTTTTTAATTTTGTGAGCCATACAAGTTTGAGATAAATCTTTGAAAGTTTTAATAATTTCTTGATTAGTCTTATATGTATTCCCTTGGAATTCAATTTATGTTATCATAGGGGCCTTGTTGTTTACATTAATTAACCTCACCAATAGTTTTGATGGAGTTTGTGCCCAATATGAATACTTTGCTAGTTTTTTTTCATTTCTGAGAAGGAGAATTGTTCTGCATGCATGATATATACGTGCTTTTGTAAGTTATTTATTTGTTCTTCTAGTAATGAGTTTGGGGTTTGTTTCTTTTATCTTTATTTCTGGTGTCTTTTTCTTTGATTTTTTTTATAGTATGACACTTTCTTTATTAAAATTCCCTTGATTTTAGCTTTGCTTTCTGCCCATTGTATATCGTAGGGAATATCCATCAGTGTTAGGTCATGCTCAAGTTCCTCTAATATATTATTAATTTCCTGTATTATATCTTTTTTCTGCAGCATGTTCTGGTTTAGGAACCAGTTTATAACCCCCTTTTTTAGATTACGATCACTAGGCCAACTTATATTTTAATTGTAATCTTCAAGTGATCTGAAAAAAACTATGTTCTGTACAGTAGTTTATTATGTCTTAAAGAAAATCTCAGATATCATAAAGACATCAAGTCTGGACCATGAATTATAACACTGAGAGTAGTATGTGAATTTGTTACTGAATTATTTTTCTTCCAGTAGCAATACAGGTCAAAAAAGGTAAAGTCTGTTATTAGGTCATTTATCGCTGAAGAGGCTTGGGTGTTATAAGTATTGCTTCTACTTGTTCTGTCTTTTACAGGATCAATTATAGCATTCCATTCACCTCCTATAATATAGTAATAGTTTGGAAATCTAGTTAGAATGTTACAGATTTGTATGATAAAGCCATATTGTTTTGCACATGGGCTATACCAACTCAAGAAAAGAAGTGGTTTCTATAAACTAGAGATTTTAATTGAAAAATAGCACCATCTTCCATTTATATCTGAGTCATGATGTATAATCATCTCTTTAAATGAATTTTTAATTAAAATAGCCACCCCTTTACTATTTCTTTCACTACCTGATGCTATTATTATTTTTATCCACTTTTTTCTCCATCTCATGCCTCCAATCGTCCTTTAACATATGAGTCTCTTGTATAAATATAACATTAGCCTCTGATTTAAATGGTAAATGCATGAAAAGTTTCCTTTTCTTTTTATCTTGTATCCCTTTCACATTCCATGAGTCAATTATCCACATCTAGTTTTTCTTTTTATTTTTTACTTAATACTAATTTGTTTAGATATCCTCTCCGTATATTTGCATAAATAACATTTTTAGTGTGAGCAAATATGTCTTTATTCATGTAGCACTTAACTGTTCCAGCTCTACCCCTGTGCCTACCGACAAAACCACCTAGCCTGTAAGAGAATAACAGTGTACGACCAAGAAGTATGTTTCTTCTTTTGCAAGTTAGAGTTAGGCATTTCTTCATTTATTTATTTATTTATTTATTTGCAGTTGGTTTACCAGGATAGTCCATTGGGCCAAAATGAACCCGTTTTCAATGGAGTCCTGGGGAGAAAAGCTCCAAACAATCAAAGTTACAATAGGTTATACATGATAATTATACGAGTGTAAAAGATTCAAGCAAACAATTACAAAATAGTAGAGGAAACATTACAGCTAATACAAACTAGAGAGGAAACTTTTACAACTAATACAAACTAGTGATGAAGCTTACAGGGTACAGACATAGACGTAATGTTGCAAAGTAAATAATGAGAAGTCAAATTACATATCAGGAATCATACACTTAAGAGGTGCAGCATAGTGTATTCTTGTGGATACAGTAATAACAATAAGAGTGTATGAGATAGGAGAAATTATAAGGGAAGATTGCATGTGAAAATGGGGGAAGGAAAGGAAGATGGAATTACCAGTGTTAGTTATGTGGGGTGGAAGCAAGAGCATTCCCACTAGGATACTAGATATAAATGAAGAGATTTTTTGAAAATAAAATGGTTGGAGATGATATGAATTGATGGAGGTAGGGAGTTCCAGAGGCATGCTAAACCATGTGATAGAAGATTTTTGCCTGGGGGACAAGTTGGTTTGTGGATTTCTAATAGATTATGGTTGTTAGACCTTAATACTCTATTGGGTAGGTGCATTTTGAAGGCAGAAGACAGGGAGGGACAGAGGAAGGGGTTGAAAATGAGCTTGTGTGCAAGAGTTAGTTGGGTATAGGTGAGATGCTTGGGTAGTTCTAGCCAATTTAGTTGTTGGAGAGAGGAACAGTGGTGGGTGGAGGACTTGTGGCTGGTAGCGAACTTGGCGATTTTGTTGTAGCAGGGTGAGAGTTGTGTTTTCAGAGAGGACTGTAGATTAGTTAGAAGTGGAGCTCCATAGAGAATGGAGAGGATAAGAAAGGAAGTAGAAAGAGTGATTTTAGTAGCAGGTGTAAGGTAGTGATTTTGCCGATAGAGCATACCTAGTTTTTGATGGGTTTTTTTGATATTTAGTTGTAAATGGGAGTTGAATTTGAGCTGATTATCAATTTGGACACCAAGTAATTTGGTCTCTGACACCAGTTCCAGAGGTGTGTTATTTTGACTAGTAATAGAGAATGTTTTACTATTGAAATAGGTGACTTTAGAGGGGGTGAATACCATTAATTTGGTTTTAGAGGCATTGAGTGCTAGGTGGTTTCTTTTCATCCATTGCTCAGTGGTTGAAAACACATCTTGAGTAAGCTTGAGAACTGTAGGGATAGATGAGGCAGAGCAGATAATAGTTGAGTCATCTGCATATTGGATAATGTTTGAGAAAGGGATAGAGTTGCGGAAATCATTTATGAATATGTTAAAGAGGAGGTGACCTAATATGGAGCCTTGGGGAACTCCAGATGGGGTACTTAGAAATGAGGAGGTTGCCTTTTTCCATTTTACTGCTTGATATCTATTTGATAAGTAGCTGGAGAACCAGTTCAAAGATGAAGGTTAAGTTTTGAGAGTTTAGTTAAAAGCAGGCTGTGTGAGATAGTGTCAAAGGCCTTAGAGAGGTCAAGTAGTAGGGTCGAAACAATAAGTCCAGAGTCCCGGGCTTTGTTTATAGTTTCAAGGAAGGAGAGGAGGGCTGTCATAGTGCTGTGACCAGGTCTGAAACCATGTTGTGTGGGAGTTAGTAGGTGATTATCTAAGAGATGTGGTAGGAGCTGAATTTGGATACACTTTTCTAGGAGTTTAGAGATGGGAGACAGGATAGTGATGGGGCAGAAATTAGTAACACTGTTATTGTTGCCACCTTTATGTAAAGGTATGATAAAGGCCTTTTTCCAGATTTGGGGAACTATACTTTCCTGGATAGAGCAGTTGATTAGAATGCTAATGGGGTAGGCAACTGCATACACAGCTATGCTAAGAAAGTAAGAAGGGATGTTATCAGGAGCATTATTGCATGGCTTCAGTTTCAGTAGGAGTTTTTTTTATAGTAGAAGTGGGTATGGGTTTTAATGAGAATAGTGGGGAGTGTGGAGAGGGGGTGTGGGGGGGGGAGAAGATGGGGAGGAAGTGAGAGTAGGAGGAGGATATGAGTAGTGAGTGATAGCAGATAGCATAGCAGGCTGAAGTGTTGGTGGTGGAGGGTGAGGGTGTTGGTGGATGATGTGAGAGTGATAGAGCAGTGCAGGGTGAAGTGTTGGTATGGGAGGTGGAGGGTGGAAAGTTAGTGGATGAGAGTGAGGGAGTGGTAGCAGTGCAGGGTGGAGTGTTGGTAGGGGAGGATGGGGGTACATTGGAGAATGTGGTGTTGTTAGAGAATGAAGAGGTTAATTTGGAAATAAATTCAATGAAAAACGAGTTAAATTGGGTAGCTAAGTCTGTATCAGGGGCGTTAGGGTCTGGGGTGGGGGTGTCTGGTTTGCTGGGGTTAAGTAGAGTAGAGATACCTTTCCAGAATTTTTGAGGATTTGTTTTGTTACTGTTTTGGAGGATGGAGAAGTAGTTTTGTCGATCAGAGATGATGAGCTTTTTTACCTTATTTCTAAGTGTTTTGTATTCATTATGTAAGAGAGGGTTCTTATTTTCCAGGTAGTGTGCCCAGACTTTATCTCTGAGACGCATGGTTGCTAGTGTGTTTTTGGTAAGCCAAGGGGCCGTATTGATTTTTATTCTCTTTGTCCTTAAGGGAGCATGGAAGTCTAGCATTTTTAAGAATGTTGTGTTGAAGTGGGCAACTGCGTTATCTAGAGGTAATGTTTTTAGACAATTCCAGTTTATTGTTTGTACCTCTAAATAATATTTTTTTTCGTAACCCTTATACTGCAATAATGATAGTTACTTACACTAAGATTACCATTTCCACCTGATCACCCTTCCCATCTTGCAGCTCCCTAGTTTGAAAGTATCACCCACATTTTACATCTTTCATTTAAAGTTGTATTTAATTATGATGGACATTATTTAAAAGTTTGATCTCCTTTTTGTAATTGAGTGTTTCTGCCTTATACATTGATTTAAGAATTTACTGAACATTATTTCTTGAATCGCATTCTTTCATAAGATTTAGCACTTCATGGATCAGATATATGCAATGACACTCTTCCTATTTATTTTCATTTACGGTAGTAATACATATACTGTGCAAACTCTCGGTCACTGGTTTGAAAACAGAAAAAAACAAAGTTTAGGCTAGAAAACAGTTTTCTAAAACTCAGTACTTCACTGTTTCAAAACACACTATTAAGTGACCATTTCACTACTCTAGAATCTAGGAAAGACTGACCAAATCACCCAGGGATTAGTTGTGACAAAATAGTAGTATTGCATCAAAAGGCATTTCATACTAAAATAAAGGTATTTGTAGATCTTTAACACTATTTAAACAGCATCAAAACTCACATTTCCAATGTAGGAACAGAGAATAATATGCCCTATTGAGACAACTGTAATGATGTTTGAGAAATAGCAAAGAAAGTTATTCTAAACATTTAAAATCTTTAAATTCTTGCACAAAAAGCATCCGCTTTAGCTTAGAATTTACTACCAACACCAGCATAAGAAACCATACAATGTGCATATATTATTGCATGGTCTTAATAAGAATGAGTTTGTAACATGCTTACTCCTTTGAAAGTGAACTCATACAAGTCTTCATTGTTTTTAAAGTTTTGGGTACCCAAAGTAATTATAATAATCAGGTTATTCAGTTTCAGAGCAGGGAAAAACCCTGGCAAGTCTAAATATTAAACATAGTTCACATGTTACTCATATGTTTTTATTGCCAATAGCATTAGAAAGCCAATAATGCCTGGTTTACAGTCTGCTAATTACTTCATGTAGGAGCATACCTCTCAACCATACCGAATTGTTTAGTAAATACCGGTTTTGAGGGCAAGATATTGGGGTGTCACAAATTCCTGAATGGCCCCTTTAATTTCCCAATTTCCCAGGGTTTTTTTAAGTTTTTTTTTTTTTGACAAATTTGTTCCTGGCGTCATCATGTGCAGAGCATGCGATGACATCAGCTGACAGATGGCCTGTTAGAATGCCATTATTTAATTTAACTTGCTGTTGCTGCAGAGTCAGACTGTCTCACCAGTCTGGTTCACCTGTTTAATTAGGCAGGTAAGGCACTGTTGCATGTGTGAGAGAAACAGCAGTCTTTGTGCTCTTTGTTAAATTTATTAAGTTACGGCAGGCTTCTGTTTTGTGAAGGAATGTGTATTGTTATTTGGTAAGCCAGCAGCAGCATCTGTTAAGCTTAGCTTCCCTATGTGCAACTCTCATGGTTTTTAAGTTTTCCTTTTGTTATGTGCAGGCATAGTGGAATGGCTGCATTTGTTTACCTTTCCTAAGTGCGGTTAACATTTCTTAAGTGGAACGGCTGCCTTTATTTACCTTTACAACAAACTGGTAAGCTGGCTGCATTTGTTTGCCTTTCTAACTACATTTGAATGAACAGCAGGCATGCATTACAGTATTACAGCAGTCTTTTTGCTCTTTCTTTTTGTGACCGAATGGCTGCCTTTATTTACCTTTGGTAAGCTGGCTGGCAGTGGCTGCATTTGTTTACCTTTTGAACAAACGGCAGGCATACAATACAGTATTACAGCAGTCTTTGTGCGCTTTCTATTTGTGAACGAACATGTAGTTATGTGCAAGCATAGTGTAACTTTTCCATAAGTGGAATAGCTTGGCTGCATTTGTTTACCTAATACAGTATTACAGCAGTCTTTGTGCTCTTTCTTTTTGTGAATGAATGAACATGTAGTTATGTGCAGGCATAGTGAAACTTTTCTGTAAGTGAAATAGCTTGGCTGCTTTGCTTACCATTCCCTAAGTGCAGGAATTTTGAACAAACAGCACTACAGGAGGCATACATTACAGTAGCTTGGCTTCCTTTATTTACCTTTCCAACAAACTGGTAAGTTGGCTGCATTTTACCTTGTGCTCCCTTTCTGTGAACAAACAAATGCCTTTATTTACCTCTTGTAAGCTGGCTGCATTTGTTTACCTTTTGAACTTTCTTACGAACATTTCGTTATGTGCAGGCATAATGGAACTTTTCCGTAAGAGGAATAGCTTGGCTGCATTTGTTTACCTCCTTTCCCTAACAGCAGGAATTTTGAACAAACACATTTGTTTGCCTCTCCCTAAGTGCGGGAATTTTGAACAAACGCCTTTGTTTGCCATTCCCTAAGTGCAGGAATTTTGAATGAACGGCAGGCACACATTACAGTAGTCTGCTATTTCTTTTGTGACCGAAAATGTACTGGTAAGTTATTTCCTTATGTTAAGTGCAGGCATTGCATTGGTTATTTGGTTTTTCCTTATGTTAATTGCAAGCATTGGTTTTTCCTTATGTTAAGTTCAGGCATTGGTTTTCCTTACGTTAAGTGCAGGCATTAGTTTCCCTCTGTGTTTATGTATGTGTGTGTGTGTGTGTGTGTGTGTGTGTGTGTGTGTGTGTTTGTGTGTGTGTGTGTGTGTGTGTGTGTAAAATGCCCCAGTTAGAGCAAGAGTCTAAAGTCTCTACCCAAATGTCTGAAATCTTTGGCTCATACTTTTGGTCTGTTCCTTTTAAAATTTGTTTTTCTGGTAAATCAGCGGGAACTGAATTCATTAAATAATGATAGCCATTTAAGTTTTAGTCTTCCTATCTTTCAGGAAAGGCACAGTAACGCAAAACATTTCATTTTAGCAACTTTTCTATGATTATACAAGCAATGTTTAAAATGTGCCCCTGGTTTTGTCCCCTCACCCCAATAATTTTTTCTTGTGCTGCATAGTTCTTCAGGGGGAGGGAAGTTTAGTGCTGCTTATATCAAGTCTGTTTGTGTTAAGGCTTTGGGTTCTACTCCCACAGTATGTAGATGGATTGCTGATACTGTACAGTGTTGTACTTTTGAAGGGGGTAAATACTGCAGTCCTGAGAATGTCCTCTTTGGTGGAGATACCTAGTAACTATGAACCTGTTATCAGTTTGCCATACATTCCTTATTGCAGTATTACTAGCTTATCATTTTTTTTGTAGATGAAACAATAAAATATAAAGAAGAGGTTGCTATCTCTTTAATGTGGAATTATTTAGATGGATTTTACTTCTGCAAAGATTGTGTATATTTACTGATACTGGTGGATTGTTATTGGTTCATGCATTTTGTTTCATTGCTTACTGAAAAATAACAAGTGTGTTGTATTATACAAGGAAATGTTCTGAATTGGGCAGTTTTGTCATTATTGGTTTGTGCATTTTGTTTCATTGTTTACTGAAAACAGTCTATCAAGTCTGCTATATTAGACAAGGAATATAATTTAATACAGTCAGGAAGGTGTATCAAAGAACACATGTATATTTCATGTGCAAGAAGTCTATTTTCATTGTGAGACTGTATTATATTACAGTGTTTATGGTAAGCAATGATCAGTAGGCTAGGGAGAAGGACTTTTGGAGGTCCTAGCAAACTGTAATATTCTTTGTTCATCATCTTCTCCCTTCCCAGTAAACATCATTGCTACACATTTAAAAAAATGATTACCATTTACTACAGGGTCTGGGATCTGGAGCAATATTTTGGTTGTCTTTTCTTCAATTTGTATTTGAAAGTTGGTATCCCATAATTCCATTGGATTGGGTGGGGTTACATAATTAGGTATGGACATTTTATGTTAATCAGCAAAAAGATTTGTACCTTGACTCAGCCCTAAAAAGGTAATAACATTTTAACTGGTGTATAACATTCTAATATTCATCAACACTTATTTAAACAAAACTCAAAAATTGTCTATGCATGTAGCAGGATCCTCCAAGGTATTATTCTTAGAAAATGTTTTGGATATCCTTGTTTTTAGCTCACTAGAGGCAAGTAATTGTTTGTCATTATTATAATATTTTTCATTGAATTGCTTTTTTTTTCTTTTTTTTTTTTTTTATTTTTTTCATTTCTTTGTCACTTTTAGCTCACTGCCCCTTTTTTTTTCCAGCTCAGAACTTAGACCATCTACCGCAGCTGTTATCTCATGTTTCGTATTTCGGTAATGAAATGTCTCAAAAATTTTTTGTTTTTTTCAGGATACTCAGTTTAACTCTCCATTGAAGGTGTTGTTATGGTTGCGGGTATTTTATTTATTAAAAAGGCGTTTTTTCGGACATTGATTTCATGGCTTACCTCATTTTTTTTTTTGCAGAGTCACTCTGTTAATGTGTTCACTGGATTGACACCATCTTGGGACCTGGTTAGAGGTATTTTGTTCTAGAACAGAACCACTGTATAGCTAGTAGCCATGTACTTTTCGTATACTGTTTGTTTTGTGAATGTGCAACAAATCCATCATTGTGGGCTCAGTGGATGCCTTGGAAGTTAGGCATAGATTACTGTGTAGCAATCTGTAGGAGACCGAGTATAGGTATAGGATTTTGTTGACTCCCCTGTATTCTTTTTTTGAGGAACCACTGTGGTCTTTTAAACTGTTTTAAGTACATGGTTAGGCACATGCTGAAGGGAGCTGTGTATTTTTTTTAATTTCTCCAAATCTTTTGGCATTCTAATACCATGACAGGAATGGACCCTATTCCTAAGTCAAAGTATGATTAAAGGTCATGAAACGAGTACTTTGTACTAATGACAGGTCTGATGAGAGATAAGTGCAGTGGAACAGAGTTCCTTGGACCCGGATGGCATTCCCTTACTTATAAGTTGTTCAATGTAAAATGATATTCTCACCATAATAGACACATGATGGTCAAAGGTCAGGTTACTGTCAACATGTTCTCCCACATCCTTGACCATTTGGGTCTACATTTAGGGATGTATTATCAATGTGGTAATTTCCAGGGAGTGACCATCTTTTCAAAGGGTATTTTTATGCAGTTTTTTTGGATTGAGTTTTACCCCATGGCTCTGACACCAGTTGTTTGTCTGCGTCAGATCTTCTTGAAGGGCAACTGCATCTTTAAGGAATTTAATGACAATGCCTAGTTTGCAGTCATCTGCAGCCTTGGTCAGCCAGAGACCCCTGATGTTTGGCTTGACTTCTGAGGAGTAGATGCCAAAAAGGAAAGGCCCCAGCAATGATCCCTGTGGGAGTCAACTAGTGACTGGCCTCTTTCTGGATGTAGATTCTCATATCCTAACTTCTGTCCTATCAGTGAGCCAGCTGGCTATTCATCCTTCCTGCAGCACCAGAGTTTATTGTTATAATTATACAGCGGAAAAAATATAAACCATGTAGTGAAAGAGATCTAATAGTTCATACTTAAGATTTTTGTTCTTCCTTTTCCTTTCAGTATTACAAACTTTCTTTCCTTTAGCACCTCTGTGTTCTGTTTCTGGGTGAAAACAATCACTCTCTACAGAAACTCTTGCCAGATTAATAGATACATGGAAGAGAGCCCAGCTGGCTTCTAGAATGATGGTTTGGAGATAACAAACAGACAATAAGACAGGTATTCCTTTATGACCTCTGTTAAATATCATGTCAGAGTCAAACTCATTCCCTCCAGTAGAGCTCTTTTGAGTGTGTACCTTTAACTCCAAGTGGGTGTGGCTTCAGCATTTAAAAATGAAGTTATCACCTTACAATTATAACAAATACTAATTGACAAAGGTCATATATCAATACAATTGTGTTTGCCATCATGTATGCTTCAAGATAAAATATTCTGACACCTGGTATGCAGCATGGTTTTAGAATTATTAATGCAAATATGAACAGGCAATATTTGACGCCTAGAGGCGCAGTAGGCGGTAACTTCAGAAACGCCTGGAGACGTTACTCGGCTGTAATGAGCTATGAGGGAGAGCAAGAAGAACTTTAAATAAAACAAAAACTGGGAACCTTTCACTTGCATTCTGCACTTTTCCTGTAATTCTGGGAACTGGCACATTAACTACAACCTTGATTCAGTACTTACTAAATCAGACGAGATTTCCATTACACAGTTGTATAATCTGCTGCAGCTGTCTAGGAGTTTTATGCAGTCCTGTACGAGTCATGCATAAATCTCTGTGTTCATGTTTCTATATTATAGTGTAGAAGGTATAGGACATCCACAGGAACAAACCACAGCTAGCAAAAAGTCTTTAGATGATAAAAAGTCTCTCCACTGTTGTAGTATAAATCTCCTGGTGCAAACACAATTCTGTTAATCACACCATATAATCGAAAAAACACTTTTATTAACAAAAATGGTAAGCACTTTCACCTATAATGCTTCTTCAGACCAAACAAATACAAATGTGTGCATACATACAGCCTCTCTTATACAGGCCGCCTCATGAATTATTTATTGATTCAGTAAAATTACTCATGTTGACATCATTTCCTGAACTATATAAATAAATATATATATATATATATATATATATATATATATATTTTTTTTTTATATATATATAAATATATATATATATATATATATATATATATATCACTACATAAAACAGTATTTTTGTAATAGTTAATGTTCGTACAAAATTATTCCATATTAATAACAATCATTAAAACATCTCTTGCCATTATGAAATTAATCATGGCAGTATGTAAAGTCAGTAAAAACCACTTTCAAAAATGGTGCCTTGCATCTAAATACAAAACATATAAATATATTTATAGGTGAAGGCTGAATAAATAAATAATTCACGCACACACACACACACACACATATATATATATATATATATATATATATATATATATATATATAAGACATGAATAAATAAATGTACATATATAAAAATATATGTATATATAAAAGGTATGTGTGTGTCTGTAAAAGGGGGGGGGCACTGAATGATTTATGTAATGATGATTCAATCATTATTAGACCAGCAGACAAAGGAGGTCCTATTGTGATCATGGATAGAGACAATTATAGACAAAGTATGGCAACATTATTACAAGAAGAGAGATTTTACTCTAGAATTAACATAGAGGAAGTGGAAACAGATTGTATAAAATTTATGATATGCTAGATGACGTGTTGAAAAGTGTATATATCAATCTAGAATTATTTAAATTCTTGAGGGTTTTATAACCCCTTATTACCGATCATCCAAGGACTCCCCAAAGTACACAAGTCTCTCAACAATCCCCCCATGAGGCCCATTGTAGCAGGGAAAGGTTGGGTGACTGAGCCCCTATCAGTTTATGTAGAATATTATCTTAGACCAGTGGTCAATGCTAACACTCACATTTTGAAGGATAGTAAACAATTTTTATTAGACCTTTATGATTATATGAGAAATATAACAAATGATACACCATATGTATTAGTTACATTGGATGTGAAAAGCCTTTTCACTGTTATACCCAATGATCAGGGTATAGAGAAAATACATAGATACATGCTGACACACACTACTAATGAAGCACGTTTCATAGATTTACTGACTCTTTTTTTAGAAACTATATTGTATAATAATATTTTTATGTTCTATGAGGAAGTATACATACAGAATGATGGTGTAGTGATGGGCACTTCGTGTGCCAATATCTATGCCAACATTGTTATGGCCAGTTGGGAAGAGGAGAAACTTTTTCCTCTAGAAAGTTACAAGGCATATGTAGGGTTTTACATACGTTTCATGGATCACTTGTTTTTAATTTGAACAGGCAATGAAATATACCTACATGAGTTTATGTTAGAGGTAAATGGTCTTACTGAGTATCTGAATTTTACAATGGAACATTCACGGTACAGTATATCATTCCTAGATGTACATATTGAGATACTGGAGAATGGTATGCTGAATACAGGGGTCCACAGGAAGGCGTGCTACAGGAATACATTGTTTCACAGGAAGAGCATGCACCCAGGGTATGTTTTTAGGAATGTAGAGAAAGGTCAAGCCATGAGAGCATCTAGGTTAAATCCAACACAGGAGGGGTATGAACATGAGTTACAGGACCTAAAGACAAGACTCCTAGACAGGAATTATAAACTGAATGAAATTAACACTGCTCTTGAAGAAGCCAGTCTATTACGGGCAACTAGAGCTTGTCCATACTTTTCTAGTGCAAGTACCTCAATGAGTGAAGTGCTGAGAGAAGAAATAGGTGACCAGGTGAAAATACCAATGTTTTACACTCTAGACACCAATAATTTGAAAGACATAATACAGAAACATTGGGATATTCTAACCCTAGATGAGGATATCAAAGGAGAACGACCAAATTTACTTTTTAAAAACAAAGAATTTGAAACAGCTCTTGTGTTATCCAAGGAATATGGGAAAGAAAAATACTGACAATATGATATCTGGGATGAAACCCTGCAATAGATGTAACTTTTGTAGTCACATAGACACCAGAACTCTTTTCATACACCCAGTTACACTACAAGAACACAATTTTTATATGAATGCAGACTGTCAGACAAAACATGTTGTTTATCTTGCTCGGTGCACACTTTGCAATGCATTTTATGTTGGTAAAACTGATAGGAAATTGAGAGAGAGGATGAGAGAACATCTATACCACATACGTATAAAATCTAAACATAATGCATTAGCCAGACATGCACTAGAAGCAGGCCCACTACATTGTTTGAAGTTTACTGTCATAGAAGTTATTACTCCTAGTTATAGAGGAGGAGATGTTAAAAATTTCACGGAAGGCTGCGAGACTAAATGGATCATAAAGCTTAGAGCAGACAAGAGACCGGGACTCAATGATAAAGTACCCCTCAAACCAGTCCTACAAAACAGGAGACTGAAGTCCATTAAATAACCCCCCCCCCCTTTTACAGACACACACACATACTTTTTATATATACATATATTTTTATATTATGTACATTTATTTATTCATGTCTTTTATATATATATATATATATATATATATATACATACATATATATATATATATATATATATATATATATATATACATATATATATATATATATATATATATATATATGCAAAAAACTCCCTTACTAGCCTCAGTAAGAAACTGAGATGCCTCATAAAATCCTCCAAAGCTAGTTATGAAAATAAAATTGCCAAAGATTCCAAAGACAACCACAAAGCATTCTATAACTATGTCAAGAATCTAAATGGCAATGCTCAGATCTGCTCTGAGCTAAAACAGAATGGCAATAAATATACTGATTCAAAGGATATTGCCAATATTCTGGCAGATCGATTCAGTGCCAACTTCACCCCCCTCTCACCCCCTAAATGGCCCATCTCAATACCGGAAGATTGACAAATTCCAGTAATAACGGCCACACAGGTACAAAACGCACTCTCTAAAGCCAAGAATACAGCATCCATGGGACCAGATGACATCCCGGGCTGTGTACTACATGAACTACAATATGAACTGGCACCTCACCTAAGTGTCATGTTTAATCATAGCCTCACCTCAGGTTTCGTGCCCACTGAGTGGCGCAGAGCTACAGTTATCCCAATCCACAAGGGGGGATCCACCTTGGATCCCGGAAACTACCGTCCCATCTGCAAGGCCATGGAGCGTATTATCATGGAACTTATAAACAAAGACATTGGCAACCTTCAAACACTGGACCCCACCCAGTTTGGGTTTGTGAAGGGCCGATCTTGTCTCCTGAACCTGACTGACTTCTTTGAATCAGTCTCCAGAGCCATGGACAAGGGTAAGGTGGTCCACACAGCCTATCTAGACCTTGCCAAGGCCTTTGACACCATCCCCAACTCTGGAATCATAGATAAACTTACTAAGTTGGGTATTAATCCCTATGTCACCCAATGGGTTGCTAAATGGCTTACTGATAGAACCCACACTGTAAAAGTAGCCGACTCCAAATCCAGCTCCAGACAAGTGACAAGTGGAGTACCTCAGGGTTCAGTCCTGGGGCCGCTCTTGTTTGGCATCTACTTCTCTGAAGTACAGGTCAACACTAAGGGACTCTGGCTAACAAAGTTTGCAGATGACTGCAAACTGGGAGCCATTATTGAATCCCCAAATGATGTGGATACTCTACAAAAGGGCCTTACAGAAACAGATGCTTGGTGCCAGAGCCATGGGCTCAAGCTCAATGCCAAGAAATGTATTGTTATCCCCTTTGGGAAAAACATGTATCCATGAATTACCATATAGGTGGCAGTACACTAAACACAGAAAGTGTGATAAGAGACTTAGGGACACAGGTGGACAGTGGTCTCACCTTCGATAACCACATCGCCACAACAGTCAGGAAATCCTTCTATGTGGCACACCTCATCACAAAGGGCTTTTCATCCAGAAAAAATGAGGTCATTGTCCCACTGTACTCATCCCTCATTAGACCCATTATAGAATACAATGCCCCATTTGGTATGTACCTCTCAAGACATCTGCAACAACTGGAAAGGCCTCAGAAATGCCTCACTAAAAGAATCACAGGCCTAAAGCAGATGCCCAATGCTGACCGCCTTAAAAAACTCCAGCTATACTCTGTCGCATATCGTCTACTCAGAGGCGATCTCTGCTTAACATACAAGGCCATGTCAAACCCAGAGCTGTTGGACATGCTACACTTAAAGAAATCCCAATCCCTCAGAGCTACACGCTCCAGGGATCTAAACCTTGTCATCAGAATAAACAAAACATGCTGGAGGGATAGGTTCCTGACCCAGAGACTCCCCAGACTCTGGAAAAGATTGCCCATACATGTCAAGCAGAGTGCCTCTTTGGACCTCTTCAAGAGGAACCTTGACGATTGGATGGGAGAAAGGAAATTCACCCCAGGGATCACGTCAGTCGCCCTGCTAGACAGGGGTCCA